>NC_088242.1:30173954-30411454 GCF_036934945.1 Oncorhynchus masou masou
TCACCGCCTGGTGAGGGCAGCTGCACCGAAAAATCACCAAAGACTTCAGCCAAGGCCTGTTCTCTCTGCTTCAGTCTGGCAGAGAGGACCAGAGCATCCACCACCAGGCCATAAACACGTTGACAAGCTGTCCACCTGTACAACCTGCACCTTAAGAGACTGTTTCCTCTGTGTATTGTTGTGACTTGTTAGATATTTTACTGCACTGTTGGAGCTAGAAACACAAGCATTTTGCGACACCCGCGATAACTTCTGCTAAACATGTGTCTGTGACAAATAACATTTGCCTTGAATATTGCTTCCCTCCCTCTCCTTCTCCTTCTATCCTTCTCCCAACCTGGGCTCGAACCAGGGATCCTGTTACCCACCTGTTACTCACTACCTATCGCTGCGCGCGCACACACACACACACACACACACACACACACACACACACACACACACACACACACACACACACACACACACACACACACACACACGGCTGCTATTATTTATTACATTTTATTTGTACTGCTCACTTGATCTACTTGTTGACAATGGCACATTTCATAGTACATACCGTTACTGCTAGTTCTACTTCTACTTTATAACCTTTCATATTCGTTTACCACTTGTCTTAGTGTTATTACTTTTGATATCTTGGTATTTCACTAGACTGTTGACAGGTAGCTTGCAAGTAAGCCTTTCATTGCACCGTTTACACCCCGCTGTACCCGGTGTATATGAAGAATAAATTGGGATTTGATTCGATTGAAGGATGCTCGCCACTTCAGGAGACACCGTTCTGAAAGAGAGCTATATCTCTGGAGGAATTCAGCCAGAAGGACCGGAGGTGACAACCCAGCCCATCTGGGTCTCCGTCTGGGACCTCCACACCTGTGCCTGGCTGGGCCTCTGTCCATCCTCCACATACACTACATCTATGCTCGGGCTGTTCCTCAGTCAGCACCCGGTCCTCTGCTCCTCCTCCTTCTGATGGAGCCAGCCATCAGTCTCTCTCCTTTCTCCCAGTTAATTATATATCATTGTAATTATTTGTGTTCATTTGTTTGTCCCTCTGTGGTGTTTATTTAACTCTATTACTATTTTTTTCATGCTTATACAGAATCAATTTCGATGATTTATTAGTCGACAGTATTCGTCCCTTTCTCGATTCACTCAAGTCACAAAAGCCCTTAGCTGAATGCTTTAATTACATTGAGATCAATTCGTGTCGGTCTTTGAATGCTCCATTGTATAAACACGTGTGCTACTGTATGTGCAATGATTTCAAACACTTAGCGTATATTTGTCATTCTCACGTCTTCCAACAATTCTGTCTTGAATTACTTCCTTGATTTACAATCAAAACAACTTTGTCCCAACGTTCCGTTCTTGATGTAAAATTCATCTTAAAATGTATAAATGAAGGCCTTTCTCTTAATTGGGAATAACCTAATTTGACTCTTGTGGTGTTTAGGCTTAACACATGAACCCTTTCACAAGTTTGAATCCTGACGAGGGTGAGTGGTTTGACAAAAAGAGACTTGTTTTCATATTAAAACGTTATGGATGATGATGACAGATTCATGGGGGAGAGGAGCGAGGATTGTCGGAAGAAACCAACAGGAGGAAAGCTCTCCAGGAACAGGGTTGAAGAGCCCTGGCCTATAGCCTAAATTAGGCCAACAAGTTAATTGCATTTATGTAAATGTTTTCAAAAAGTAAAACGAACAGTCTGATAATTTACACATCAAAGAAAAGTGTCCCGGCTCGACTCATCTTTGGATAGGCTTAAATGCATAAACATTTTGACAGCTTTTTATGAAATTAACTATTAAAGCCATACATTACAGGCTTTCAATCCGCACCAAAGACCAGAAGTAAAGGGACAAATTATACACAGCCTAACAATAAAATGTGGTGGAGCAACCACACAGAAGGAGAGTTTATCATCCTACAGTAGGCTTACATCTGTCAATCAACTGAGCTCATGAACTCAGCCAGGGAAACACAGTAGGCTATCATCAGCTTCCACTCCTTTCATTATGAGACAATGGGTAGGCTAATGGGGAGTCCGAATGTAGCCTATTGGAATATAATCAAATATGGGGCCTATTGCAACCATTGATGGCACTAGATTATCGCCAGCTGATGGCCTCGATTCAATCAGATCAAGGGTGTAGCGTTAACCGGCGATAGCCGACACCTGCATATCAGAATTATTATTTTATTTTTTGGGGGGGGACGGACGATCAGAACGAGAAAGTGGAGACTATACATAAATAGTGACGCTCAAACTGAAAATCACTTAATGAAATAATGCGGATTTCTCTGAGCTTAATCAATGTGTAGATTACATCACACATTCCAGTGTTCCAGCATGTAAACGAGGCTGCATGGGACTTCTCCTAATGTGACTCTGTGCAGCCAATGGCAATGTCCGGCTTAGGTACAACGCCAGGAGAAGCTTGTGGATTGGACTGGTGTGGTCATTTCGGGGATACAATATCCCTGGACTGTCCATATTTGAAAATGTGTACCTAAATCACCTCAATCAGGGTGGGAGATATGCTCAGACAAAGAGTGAGGAGGACAGAAGAGAGGAAGAATAACATACACCTGAGAATAAAAACCAGAGCGCAGAAAGGAAGTATAAAACAGCTACCAGTCTGCCTGTTCGCTTGTTGTGAAATGGGTTAATATAACTAGAGAGAGAAGGAGGGAGGGAGAACAAAACAAGAGGGGCCCCTATTTAAAAGGAAATCAAAGAACAAATAGGTCTGACTAAAATAAAGTAGGAGGGAAAGTATGGCTAAAGAGGGAAAGGAGAAGGGGGAGGAGTAAGAGAGAGCGAATGAAGGGGGAGCGAGAGAAATAAAGGAGCGAGGGGGGTTTAGGTATTAGGTAAGTCTGGGCATGCAGACAGAGCTAAGCGAGGCAAGGTAACCAGATTCAGATGCCCAATACAAGTATAGCCGTTAAACCATACATACTGTACATTCTCCCTCTCCTCCTCCCTCACCCCCTATCACTCCCTCTCCTCCTTCCTCCCCCTATCCTTCCCTCTCCTCCTCCCTCACCCCCTATCGCTCCCTCTCCTCCTCCCTCACCCCCTATCGCTCCCTCTCCTCCTTCCTCCCCCTATCCTTCCCTCTCCTCCTCCCTCACCCCCTATCGCTCCCTCTCCTCCTCCCTCCCACTATCGCTCCCTCTCCTCCTTCCTCCCCCTATCCTTCCCTCTCCTCCTCCCTTTCCCCTATTGCTCCCTCTCCTCCTTCCTCCCCCTCTCCTCCTTCCTCACCCCCTATCGCTCCCTCTCCTCCTCCCTCCCCCTATCGCCCCCTCTCCTCTTCCCTCCCCCTATCACCCCTCTCCTCCTCCCTTTCCCCCGTCTTTTCATCGCCACTCTTCTCCTTCCTCTCCTTCTCCTCTCCTCCTTCTCCCTCTCTCTCCCCATCTTGCCTCCTCTCCTTCTTCTCCTCCCGCTCCTCATACCCCTCTCATGCCATTCTGTGCATCCAAGCCCCCTCTCCTCTCCTACAATGGTTTAATGAGAAAAAGCTGGTATGAAAATCCTGGCTAGAAGCCTACATAAACTAACAGCCATCTCACGACACAGGCAGCCCACAGAGAGAGAGGAGGGAGGGAGGAACGTCGAGAGAGAGGAAGGAGGAAGGGAGGGAGAATAGGGGAAAGATGGAGAAAGAGAGAGGTTAGGAGGGAGAATAGAGGAGAAAGGAAAAGACAGCAGGGGTAGGAGAGGCAGTCGTGGGGGAGAGACGGAAAGAGTAAGGGGTGAAAGGGAAAAGGGGAGAGAAAGAGCGAAGGGAGGGTTTGAAATCGAGGAATGAGGAATGCCCTCAGAGGGACACACACAGAGAGGGTCAGACACACACAAGCACTGAGTGAGGGACAGACACACGTGTACGGGGAGCGGGACAGACCCACAGACAGACGGGAAGGGACTGATGCAAACACATCAGTAAAGGTATCTCTCTATTTTCTCTCTTTCTCCCTCTTTGTCCGTCTCGGTTTCTCTCTCTTTTAACATTCTTTTACTTGCTCCGCTCTTCCTCTCTTGACATCCCCTCAGTCTCTGCCTTCCCTGGCTTTCTCATTTTATCCTCCCTCTCCCTCCTCCCACTCTCCTTCTCCCCTCCCTGGCACCCTCACTCCCTCCCTCCCTCTCCTCCCTCACATAATAGGGAGTCAGTCTGTGGTTTTAACTGGCTTCATGTTCATTTGTTAACTAGGCCACTAGAGTCATGGGGGAAGAGCACTACACATGTCTGACAAGACAAATAAAGAAATACAACAACAAATACCAGCACACGCACATTCCCATACCCACCCAGAACAACACACACACATCCATACACAGACACACACACAGATACACACACATTCACGTATTAGACACACATAGTCGAATAGTTACACTGTGTGCCTAACTTAAGTCAAAATGCAAAGAGACACATTTCTCAAACACTGACAACACAAGGGCACAAACACACACACACAATACACACACACACAAATGCTGACAGGTCAGAGAAACTCTGTTCTTCAGTAACTCATACACTGTAGGATCCCCTGCCTGCTATAGAGTGTATTATGGCCAGTACTGGTGGAAATATTACATAGTGAACATGGTGTCATGAGTATTGTCACATCATGGGGGAGATACAGTGGGGAGAACAAGTATTAGAATCACTGCCGATTTTGCAGGTTTTCCTACTTACAAAGCATGTAGAGGTCTGTAATTTTTTATCATAGGTACACTTCAACTGTGAGATGGAATCTAAAACAAAAATCCAGAAAATCACATTGTATGATTTTTAAGTAATTCATTTGCATTTCATTGCATGACATAAGTATAACTTAACTTAATATTTGGTACAGAAACCTTTGTTTGCAATTACAGAGATCATACGTTTCCTGTAGTTCTTGACCAGGTTTGCACACACTGCAGCAGGGATTCTGACCCACTCCTCCATACAGACCTTCTCCAGATCCTTCATGTTTCGGGGCTATCGCTGGGCAATACAGACATTCAGCTCCCTCCAAAGATGTTCTATTGGGTTCAGGTCTGGAGACTGGCTAAGCCATTCCAGGACCTTGAGATGCTTCTTACGGAGCCACTCCTTAGTTGCCCTGGCTGTGTGTTTCGGGTCGTTGTCATGCTGGAAGACCCAGCCACAACCCATCTTCAATGCTCTTACTGAGGGAAGAAGGTTGTTGGCCAAGATCTCGTGATACATGGCCCCATCCATCCTCCCCTCAATACGGTGCAGTAGTCCTGTCCCCTTTGCAGAAAAGCATCCCCAAAGAATGATGTTTCCACCTCCACGCTTCACAGTTGGGATGGTGTTCTTGGGGTTGTACTCATCCTTCTTCTTCTTCCAAACACGGCGAGTGGAGTTTACCCCAAAAAGCTCAATTTTTTGTCTCATCAGACCACATGACCTTCTCCCATTCCTCCTCTGGATCATCCAGATGGTCATTGGCAAACTTCAGACGGGCCTGGACATGCGCTGGCTTGAGCAGGGGGACCTTGCGTGCGCTGGAGGATTTTAATCCATGACGGCGTAGTGTGTTACTAATGGTTTTATTTGAGACTGTGGTCCCAGCTCTCTTCAAGGTCATTGAGACGGAATTCTTACTGGTTGGTAGGTGTTCAAATACTTATGTCATGCAATAAAGTGCAAATTAATTACTTAAAATTCATATAATGTGATTATCTGGATTTTTGTTTTAGATTCCGTCTCTCACAGTTGAAGTGTACCTAAGATAAAGATTACAGACCTCTACATGCTTTGTAAGTAGGAAAACCTGCAAAATTGGCAGTGTATCAAATACTTGTTCTCCCCACTGTATATAGGCTCATCAGTTAGAAGTTTAATGCGTTGCGTATCTTCATACAGTGCTCAGACAGACAGACAGACAGACAGACAGACAGACAGACAGACAGACAGACAGACAGACAGACAGACAGACAGACAGACAGACATATACACCTGCATACATAAAGGCATGTACACACACATGAACAAACACTTTTGCAGATTGACCAACTGTGCTGGACCTGAAGCCCAAAATGTATAATGATTAATTGACTGCAGTGAGAGACAGGATTACCTGCCATGACAACCACCTGACACAGTAAATCAGTGTGTGTGTGTGTGTGTGTGTGTGTGTGTGTGTGTGTGTGTGTGTGTGTGTGTGTGTGTGTGTGTGTGTGTGTGTGTGTGTGTGTGTGTGTGTGTGTGTGTGTGTAAATCAGTGGCGACGACACTGGATGTGCCAATTAATGTGTGAATAACAACTCCTGTGATCTGAACATTGGGAGAGAGAGGGGGAGAGAGAGGGAGAGAGAGGGAGAGAGAGGGAGAGAGAGGGAGAGAGAGGGAGAGGGGGAGAGGGGGAGAGAGAGAGGGGGAGAGAGAGGGGGAGAGAGAGAGGGGGAGAGAGGGAGAGAGAGAGGGAGTGAGAAAGAGAGGGAGTGAGAGGGGGAGAGAGAGAGAGAGAGGGAGGGGGAGCGAGAGAGGGAGAGAGAGGGGAGAGAGAGGGAGTGAGAGGGGGAGAGAGAGGGAGTGAGAGAGGGAGTGAGAGAGGGAGAGAGAGGGGGAGAGAGAGAGGGAGAGAGAGGGGGAGAGAGAGGGGGAGAGAGAGGGAGTGAGAGGGGGAGAGAGAGAGGGAGAGAGGGGGGGGAGAGAGAGAGGGGGAGAGAGAGAGGGAGTGAGAGGGGGGAGAGAGAGAGGGAGTGAGAGGGGGGAGAGAGAGAGGGAGTGAGAGGGGGAAAGAGAGAGGGAGGGGGAGAGAGAGTGCGATAGAAGCAGATGTAGACAGAGAGAGGGAGAGAGAAAGGGAGAGAGAGTGATAGCGAGAGAGGTCGACGGAAAGAGGGAATAAGGGCGAGCGAGGGAGAGCGAGAGAGAGGTGTCAGTAACACAGTAGCACAGACATGTGAATACAGAACTCAGTAAGGGCCCTGTTCTTAAAGAATAGCCCTTTTACCTGCTATAGAACACACATACACTGACTGATGAACAGGAATATGTCTCTGTGTGGAATCAGTCCTTGAAATGAGTCTTCAAGTCTTTGTTGGTTGCATAACATTGTTCAAAGTGTTGAGTGTTGTGGCCAACACATCCAAGGCAATCGCTGGGCTAGCATCTCCATGCACACACACACATACACACAAACCGAAACAAACCCACACCGCTGCTGACAACAGTAGGGTTCTAATATCCTTTGAAGTAGGGTGTGTATCAGATTCCCCCTTACTCCCTTCGTTTTCCCCAAACAAACACACACTCAAACACATATTTTTGAAAACAAACACATCCAAAATACATAGCAGGGAGATCTGCAGTCTGCACGCCATGTGAATCACACACATACATCACACACCACCTACAGGGGATCGTTGCGTGCGTAACGACATATAAATAGTTAAACAAACAATGGTAATGCTATACTGCATGTGACTGGCTATGCCATGTAGCAACCCTCTGGAGGGATGGAGAGAGCGTTTGTCATTACCATACTTACATATATACATGACACATACATCCTGTACTGTAGTTCTGACACTGCACACAGACACGCCCACACCTGTGATAAGCATAGCATTTCTCAGCAATGATCAGACTCAAGCATCAAGCATTTCCAGACGCATGAAATTCTCCAGAGGAACAGAGAGAGTAGGGAGAGGTGGAGGGAGAAACGGGAGAGAGAGGGGGAAGACTCGAATTTTGAGAGAGAAAAGAGAGAGGAAAGGAAAAGGAGGGAGAAAATATGAAAATAAAGTAGCTGGGTACAGGGCAGTGGAGGCTGGTGGGAGGAGCTCTAGGAGGACGGGCTCATTGTAATGGCTGGAATAGAATAAATTGAGCGCTATCGAACACATCAAACATATGGAAAGCACATGTTTGACTCCGTTCCTTTCATTCCATTTCAGCCATTACAATGAACCGTCCTCCTATAGCTCCTCCTACCAGCCTCCACTGGTACAGGCCTAATTTTTAACCTCTTAAAAATGCTCTCTGAAACCCCACTCTACTCTCCACCTGGGGGCCTTTCTTTCCTCTATCTCCTCCTCTCACACTCTATTTCGCTCTCTATCTCGCCAACACGAGGCGTTTAACTCGAGGAAGAGAGGAAGAAGAGCACAATACATGTTGTGCTGACTAGCTGAGTGTTCCCTTCACCTTTCATTGTTTTATAGATTTATCGGATACATACACACTACCTCTATCTGTTCCTCTTACCGCTCTATCCCCAACGTGCATTTGTCCCTTGGAATAGTTTCATGCTCATCTATCTATCCTGTATTTCATTTCCCCAACAAGTTATGAATTCACCAATGTGGTTTTTCCAAAGCCCAGATGTTCATTTACAGCTCTCTTTCATGTTAAAGGCTACGTGGTTTCAGTTCGCTAATATTGCCAGTTTATTTTGTCAAGCAAACATTTGTTTATTTCATGTCATTTGTCTGCTGTCTGATCCTCTGGGTGGATGCGGTGTTTAGGAACTCATAAACATTCTCAGACACTTACGTGGTAGATGTTTTCTTTTCTTTTATTTCATCTAATTTCATTTTCATATCGTTGATTGTTTTGTGTTGCCGCTCCTCACCGCACCGGCTTGTCACGTGCTCCACTGTGAGTCCTAGAGCTTGCGCGAATGCGTGCCAGTATTGGTGGGCACAGGTGCGAGCGCACCACTCTTCTGTTTTGGTTTGGAAATAGCCCCATACATGTCATTACTGGATATTTTTTGCTGTGATGAGAATTCAAAGGTATAGAAGTCTGCCTTAAAATGATGTTCGTCGTCGTTAATGTCTGCTAAGTGATAATGAGAACATTGTATATTGAGGTTTTGTGCCTGTTTTATGTAATTTTGCTGAGGGTTATTTATTAGGCTTTCTTCCCATAGATTGTTGATCCAAGGTTTGTCCAGGTTCTGGTCACGTTCCTCTGCCCAGGTGTTGCTGATGCCTGCCAGATCTAACAACGCCTGGATAGGTATTTTACGTATCCGCTAACCTCATCATATGGTATAGCAATCTGACTTGCACAGTTTGATGGAGGATGGGGAGGATGGTCAGAGCTTAGTAAAACCTGCCTATGCCAAGTAAGTATGAGTACGATTATGTTCTCTGTGTTGCTCTACAACCCCTACAAGCATCAAAGGACTTGTCTGAAACCAGTACCGCCGATCTGCCAACTTCTTTCTGTAGTGTCCAAACAGTTTGGGCTACACACTAATATTTATTATTTTATTATTTATTAGGATCCCCCAAATAGCTGCTGCCAAGGCAGTGGCTACTCTTCCTGGGGTCCAAACAGGAAACAACACAACAAATAAAATACATAAATATACACAGCACTACATTTACATTACAATTTAGTCATTCAGCAGATGCTCCCATCCAGAGTGACAAACAGCCAGTGCATTACTCTTAAATATACCTAGGCAAGACAAACACATATCACAGTCGTATCCCAACCACGTATCACATACATAATACGATGCAAAATACAGTACAATATGACCCCACGATGGAAAGCTGAGACACAAACACGTACATGGTGTTGTTGTTTTGCTCTAAGACGCTCACCAGCCTCACAACACTCGTCTGAAGGAAGCCCGGTATCAGTACCTATGGAAGTAGTTTAGTGCCCAAATGTTTTTGTAAAATATGGGCTAAAAATAACTACAAATAATGTTCTAATCTTTCTCATATCTCTCAGATACAGGACAAACACTTTAAAACAAACATGTTTCTTTTTTTGACCTTCTGTTTTTCCATGCATGAATCTGTTCAATGTGTTATTATATGCTCTAATTGCATTACAACCAAATTCAATGTTTCAACAAATAATTTGTATATCTAAAAGGCTCCAAAAATTCCAAATCAAAAAGCTAAATGATCCTTGATATGACCATCTTAAAACAATTCCATATGCTAGCTTAGTCCCCCCCCCCCCCCCCTTTGATGTCTCTGCGCGCTAATTGACTATCATTGTGCTAACGCTAGTTAGCATTGACTCACAAAACTACCTCTAACTTCCTTCATACTGGATGCAGAGACATACAAATAGTGTCCATGAGTTCATCTGACTCTAGGGAAGTAGATAACTGGCTTCATTGCCAAAATCCCGAAGTATCCCTTTAGGGCCGTGAGACACCTTTCTTTTGTTTTTTTCCCCTTTTGTGCATATTCATATAATATACTTTACTGTCAATGGATAATATATGTTCCTGTTACTTAAGCAACAACTGTCAACAATAAAAAAACGTATCACAAAAAAAGACACATTATCCCTTACACTCTCTCTCTCTCTCTCTCTCTCTCTCGCTCTCAAGCTCTTAACAGCAGAGTGAAGGGGAGAAAGGAGGAGAGGAAAACAGGAGGACAACGTGGAGCAGAACATATTTTCTCCAGATTAAGTAAGTGTTCATTTCAACTTTTATTATCTTATACAGGAAATAGATACGGTGCATTCGGAAAGTGTTCAGACCCCTTGACGTTTTTCACATTTTGCTACGTTACAGCCTCATTGTACAATGGATTAAACAATACAATTTCCTCATCATTCTACACACAATACACCATAATGACTAAATAACAATAGGAAAAAATAACATTTGGCAAATTTATTACGAATAAAGAACAGAAATACCTTATTTACATAAATATTCAGACCCTTTGCTATGAGACTCGAAATTTAGCTCTGGTGCATCCTGTTTCCATTGATCATCCTTGAGATATTTCTAGAACTTCATCGGAGTACACCTGTGGTAAATTCAATTGATTGGATATGATTTGGAAAGGCACACACCTGTCTATATAAGGTCCCAAAGTTGACAATGCATGTAAAAGCAAAAACCAATCCATGAGGTCGAAGTAATTGTCCGTAGAGCTCAGAGAAATAATTTTATTGAGGCACAGATCTGGGGAAGAGTACAAAAAAATGTTTGCAGCATTGAACATCCCCAAGAACACAGAGGCCTCCATCATTGTTACAAGGAAGAAGTTTGGAACCACCAAGAATCTTCCTAGAGTTGGCCGCCCGGCCAAACTGAGCATTCGTTGGACTAGTAACCGGAAGGTTGCAAGTTCAAACCCCCGAGCTGACAAGGTACAAATCTGTCGTTCTACACCTGAACAGGCAGTTAACCCACTGTTCCTAGGCCGCCATTGAAAATAAGAATTTGTTCTTAACTGACTTGCCTGGTTAAATAAAGGTAAAAAAAAGGAAAAAAAAGAGCCTTGGTCAGAGAAGTGACTAAGAACCCAATGGCCACTCTGAAAGAGCTACAGAGTTCCTGTGTGGAGATGGGAGAACCTTCCAGAAGGACAACAATCTCTGCAGCATTCCACCAATCAGCCCTTTATGCCAGTGGCCAGATGGAAGCCACTCCTCAGCATCAAGTCTGGAGGAAACCTGGCACCATCCCTATGGTGAAGCATGGTGGTGGCAGCATCATGCTGTAAGGATGTTTTTCAGTGGCAGGGAGACTAGTCAGGATGAACGGAGCAAAGTACAGAGAGTTTCTTGATGAAAACCTACTCCAAAGCGCTCAGGACCTCAGACTGGGGTAAAGGTTCACCTTCCAACAGGACAACGACCCTAAGCATACAGCCAAGACAACACATGAGTGGCTTCGGGACAAGTCCCTGAATGTCCTTAAGTGGCCCAGCCAGAGCCCGGACTTGAACCCGATCGAACATCTCTGGAGAGACCTGAAAATAGCTGTGCAGCGACACTCCCTATCCAACCTGACAGAGCTTGAGAGGATCTGCAAAGAAGAATGGGACATACTCCCCAAATGAAGGTGTGCCAAGCTCCTAGCGTCATACCTAAGAAGACTTGAGGCTGTAATCTCTGCCAAAGGTGCTTCAACAAAGTACTGAGTAAAGGGTCTGTATACATGTAAATGTAATATTAAAGTTTTTTATTTTTAATACATTTGCAGAAAAATACATGTTTTTGCTTTGTCATTATGGGGTATTGTGTGTAAAAAAAAAAAAAAAAAAACATTATAGAATAAGACTGTAACATAATAAAATGTGGAAAAAGTCAAGGGGTCTGAATACTTTCTGAATGCAGTGTAATACACACAACTGTTGAGATTCAAAGGGAAAGAGAAGAAGCAAACGGAGACGTAAAAACAAAGCATATCAACATCCATAATTGATTAAGACCTAACGTCCAAAGTGTTGGGACTCTAAAACAAATCAATTACTGTGTGTCCTTCAATACTGGCCCGTATCAGTCTACCAGTGCAATAACAGAGTAACCCTGATGAAGGCAGCAAGCTTGCTGAAACATCATTGACTGGCGATAAATCATTAGCATGGGAGCTAGCGTGAGGCGCTAAGTTCTCACCGCAGCCAAAACAATGATAGAGTGGTAGGGAGAGGAGAGCCATCGGTCAGCTCACTCGCTCACTCTCTGCAGACTGGACTACACAACCCTCTGGTACTAAATCAGTAGGGGACACGGAGGGAGAGAGATGGGGGAGGAAGAGAAAGAGGATGAAGGATGGAGAGAGAGTGTGTGTGAAGGAGAGGGGGGGTGTTTGTGAGACGGAGAGCAAGTGAGAGAGAGCAAGGAAGGACAGAGAGGGAGAGGATGTGGATGTGTTCCCACTCTCCTTTCCTCCATGTTTAGAGGATGGCCTTGGCACCACCCTGCTGCCCGACAGAGAGGAGACATCTACGGGAGGTGTGTGTGTGTGTGTGTGTGTGTGTGTGTGTGTGTGTGTGTGTGTGTGTGTGTGTGTGTGTGTGTGTGTGTGTGACCTCTCTCCCCAACACATGCAGTCATCATTAGCAAAACCAGGAGGGGGAATTTCACACTGGCAACGCGCCGGGCCCCACATCACTCAATGTAGACACCCTGGGGGTCCTTCATTAAGGTCTAAATGCCAGTGTGAGTGTCCAGGGGTCCTAATTACCTCAGCCTGGCCCTGGATACAATAGCCAGGGGCCGTCAGGGGGACACCAGGGGCTGCCTGTAGATCCTGCCCGTAGACACTGATCTAGGATCAGCTCACTCTTGAGTCCTAACCCTGTTTGGGAGAGTTTTGGCTCTAGTGTGCCCCGGTGTGGTGGTATGTACACTATGTGAGTTTTCTCTCATAATCCTGAACAGCGATGAGACTTCAGTAGCACACACGCACGCACACACACACACACAAGCTCTGTGGGGGGTACAGAGACAGATCGATCTCAGTTAGATTATAAAGTATTACACAACCGCTGACCTTTTCCTAAATCGCTACAGAAACACAGAAAGGGCAAAACATGGAGCAGATACATCAAAATAACAGCCACCCAGCCCTGGACACACACACACACACACACACACTTAAGTCTCGGCTACACTGCAACCATGTTAAACATCGCCATCATATAGCAGCACAGCGGGTCAAATAATTGCAGTGACATCCCTCTCTCTTTCTCTCTCTCTCTCTTCTGCTCTCCCCCGCCCCTCTATCTCTCTCTCTCTCTCCTTCTCTCCCCCTCCATCTCTCTCTTTACCGCTCACTCGCTCTCTATCTCTCTTTTCCTCCCTCCCTCCCCCTCTGTTTCTCTAAGCAGGGATTTAGCAGGCAGCCAGTTCCCGCTCTAGACGCTCGGTCTGTATATTCTCACATTGTTTGGCCTCTCCGACTTCTCCAAAGGCCAACTTAGCATCCCCTCAATTACCTACCGCCACATCACAACCACTTGTCCCTCTGTTTGGTACGGCACAGGTTCCCCCTAATGTCAATGTCACTGCAGTTAACAGGGGTCCTGGTGAACAAAGAATGTGTCGTGTCTCATAGAACACAAGCACAACATCAAAGCATTAGAGGTCAGAACTGATTGGCCAGTCAATGTCTCCCTGCAGATTGTTTCCTTTTTCTTGGCTGGGTGCTGGGCCTGTAGCCCTCAGCAGCCTGTCTGTCTACGGAGCGCTGTGTGCCAAAGGAGTTCCAAGCGATGGAGGGTCTCACTCCTCAAATTGGGGCCCTGGTAATGAGCTCCCT
Organism: Oncorhynchus masou masou; assembly: GCF_036934945.1. NCBI lineage: Eukaryota > Metazoa > Chordata > Actinopteri > Salmoniformes > Salmonidae > Oncorhynchus > Oncorhynchus masou. The sequence goes on from NC_088242.1 coordinate 30,187,989, forward strand.
CTGGGGGCCTTGTTCCTCCCTGTGGCTCCTAAAGCCCCTGGAGGCCCCTGGTCCTCTGATACAGAGTAGAAGGGGAACATAGGAGAAGCTCTGCTGGCATTTACAGATATGGACATGAGAGAGCAATGGCTGTGACCTCTAGCAGAGAAATACCCCACTGACGACGCATACCGCTGATAAGGACTGAGGGAGACTGAGAGAGACGGACGGCAGAGAGGAAGGGTACTGTGATAGTGCAAGGGGGGGGCAGATGCAGAGTGTGTGTGGGAGTATACTGTCTGCATATATGAACCACAGTGGAGAAACAGAGACAGACTCAGACAGACTCAGACAGACAGACAGACAGACAGACAGACAGACAGACAGACAGACAGACAGACAGACAGACAGACAGACAGACGAAGTGAGAGACGAGCATCTCATTGAGAGTTTTGGTGGGAGGGAGAAACACTAACACTTGAGGTGAGGAGTTAAAGGTCGGCGAGAGGATAATCAGGTGAAAGAAGTCAATTCTATTGGGTTGTGTTACAACTCACACACACACACACACACTGGTACACAGCAGACATCACAGTGTGTGTAAGCCAGCACATACACATGCCAAACCAGCATTCTTTCCCCTTCAGAGGGCTGCTGCTCCAAGAGCATCTACCTAAACACTGCAACCTCGCAACACACTCACCGCCACTGTAGCACAAAAAAACCATGGAAGTCTAGGTATGCTCCACATATATGCCATAATGCAAACACACACACACACCAAGCTAGTTATATCTCTTGTCTCCTCTCTGGGGTGAACTAAATCAATGTGGGTCTGTGCTCTTTTGAATCGATAACCGGTTTCTCTCTCAAGTATGATTTAATAAAGGACTAGACTCCACTACTGTAACATTCGCAGACACAGAGACACAACACAGAGCTAGCAGTCAATAAACAACAACACAGGTATGTATCAAGAAATAAGTTGGAACATAACCTCTCTCAGCCCTACAGAACTGACTTCTGATGAAACCGTGTGTGTGTGTGTGTGCGTGCGTGTGTGTGTGTGTGCGTGTGTGTGTGTGTGTGTGTGTGTGTGTGTGTGTGTGTGTGTGTGTGTGTGTGTGTGTGTGTGTGTGTGTGTGTGTGTGTGTGTGTGTGTGTGTGTGTGTGTGTGTGTGTGTGTGTGTGTGTGTGTGTGTGTGTGTGTGTGTGTGCGTGTGTGGAGGGCCATCGATGTTCACCGCCTCCTGTAATTATGATTAATCAATCAATTCTAATCAGGAAAAATGCTAAATTATAAAATAAATCAGGTGCAAATAATTTGAAATGAACAAGTATAGGCCTGCAACCCCTCGAGATACAGCAATCAATATATGGCCTCTGTTCTTTATAAGGCCTTGCAGCCAATGCTATATTGTCCATATTGCAGAGCAATATTCATACTCGGTCATATCTGACCTCAATTTCATGAGGTCACCAGATATCCAGCAGGACAAATCGATAGGTGCAAGCCATGGATTGGCCCCTGAACTAAGACCCGATGTCCGTTGAACTCCAGGTTGAAGTTACTATCCTTGAAACTCACCAATCTGACCTAAAATAAGCTTCGAAGGGCAAATGTCTCCGACTTCTTTGCCAGCAATAACATTAACAGACAGAGAGATTATAAGAGGCATAATTTTCACATGGATCTCCATGAAGCCTTGTAGACCTTCCCAGATACTCTGAATCCCAAATCAACCTCAAGACTTAAACCCAAGGCACTTACGTAGATCTGAGAGGATTGGATGAGCGCATAACCAAAAGCAGGTGCATCTTACCTTCACAGATGTGTGTGCGGGTATGGATATATAAGAGATGATCCCATGATCCAAGCAGAGCACACATGAGTGAACTGACAGGTATTATTTCTAAGTAAAAGGATATGGGTTGCAGACCATCTTCAGACACCAGCTCCTCGGAGGGGTGGTTTGTTTCAGGTAGAAAAACACGACGGGAGCCAGGGTGGGGTGAGGCAGCTCATCATCCCCGCCTGCCGAGGCCTCCTCCCCGGATGTAGAGAGTCCATCAGGTCCCGGTGATACTGGCTCCACCTCGCCGCGTTCTACTCCTCCTCCTCCTCCGGCCCCAGACAGGTCGTTGAGCCGTATGAAAGTTCTGGGGAGAGAGGAGCGCCCCTCTGTGTCCCTGGCGCGGAGGTCACCGGGGAGATTTCCCCCATCCTCATCCATCATTCACCCCCTGAGATGGAGGGGTGGAGGAAATGTAAACATCACCAACATAGAAATGCGTAAACCAACATAGAAATGCGTAAACCAACGTAGAAATGAGTAAACCAACATAGAAATGAGTAAACCAACGTAGAAATGCGTAAACCAACATAGAAATGCGTAAACATTCAACTATAACGTTGTCTCAAGATGCTCAACATAATAACTTGTATATGTCCATAATTATTTCCATATATTTGGGCAAAACATAAACATAGTTTAAGAATGACAGAAAGATTATGCACACACAAAAACAACGTGTCTACATAATTAGGCATCATTAAAGTGTGTGTAGGATGATTCTATTTAGGAGGACAATTGTTATTGTTGATGGATAAATTCATATTTGTTGCATAAGTTTCAAATAGATTAAAGGATATTTGGGGAAAAACGAAAACTCGTTATTAAGATTTTATACCAGGATTGTATAACATTCTTTATAAGGGTTTCTGGTCTCCAAGACATATGCTTACAATTAAATCCAAATATTGGAGCAGAATATAGTGGGGAGCAGCGGGATCCGTTATTAGATTTCACCCAAATATGCATTCACCTCCCAAGAAGTCAGTTTTAAACGAAAATCTGTAGTTATTTTGACACGACCTTACTCTATTTGTTTTTAACAACGATCAACACTTGTTTATGATTCTATGTCACCCAAATTTCTCGCAACATTTGGCAACAGATGAGGTCCAACTGAGCTGCAGTGCCTCGTAATTTTGGATAGAGGGATTCCCGTCCCCGTGTATTTTCTCTCCACACTGTATCACATGCCATACTGCATCTTTAAGAAATGAACAATTATTCAAATTCCTGTTTTCCAAACTTCAATCATGCGTTTCAGCAACATCAATGGATTATTAAACGAAATTCGTTTGCTTTTGGAATCGCGTAAACCAACCGCATAACACAACCAATAACAAAAACAGGCGTTTGTATCGTTGTAATTGTTGATGTATTACCTTTAATAGAATCAGTAGATGTGCCCAAAGCGCGCTCAGTCATCGCATGATGGATTCTTGTGGCAAAAGTGCAGCCTGAATCGCGCGTGCAGGGATGAAGGGAAGAGAGAAGAGCGAGCAGGAGGGGAGGAAAAGAGTCGGTACGTGCGTGCGTCTTGCGGGCTGTATAGTTTCCAGGTGGTCGCTACAGCGGGTTTATGGGCATCATGCGCCAGGCATGGTTTTTTAGTCTCGAGCTCTCTCGGAACTCCACGGTCTCTTCATAGAACCTTTCCCTTTGTAATACCTTGGAATTCTGTCTAAATCCTGGTCAGATTCCAGACACAAATCCTGGTCTGGCGTTTATAGCAGAATCTCCACCGTTTGCTCTCCTATTCCTTCCCTCTCCCTCTGACCCTTCTTTCCCACTTCAGTCAAAACAACCCAACTCAAATCAATACACAAAAAAACTATCAACAAACAATTCGGTTTCTCCTCTTTTTCGTCCTCGGTTTTAGTATCCAAAGGTGTTCATTCCATTCATCCAAACATGGGGTGTTTTAGCGCCTGTATGTACCCCAGCCTAAAAGTGTTTCATAATTGAAATACAGTACTTAACATTTCCGCTCTAATAACACATCCATAAGGCATCCTTAGCGTATACGCGGGGTATGGGTGCAGCGCGTGTGAAATGAATGTGTTTAAGGTTCCGTCACATTATTACCGACATAACCACACAAAAGTATCTCCCTATATCTCTCTTTCTCCTGAATCTTTTCGTTCGGCGAGGCTGCCCACACCAAGAATCCGCTCCTCAGAACGCACGCACAGCTGGAATTGGATTCAACTTCTCCTCCCTAACCGCGAATCCACCAACCAGAAACGGACTATATCTAATTCGACTATTCTATTGGCCTAGAAATGTGTCCGTCTCAAATGTATCAGGAGGGAGGGGGAACAGCTGGAATCCGATTGTCAACTATTGGCCAATGATAAGCGAGGAAGTGTTGGTATCTAACCAAAGCTACTTGATGATTGGGCGACAGGTTTATTATGGGAAGTTTAAGAGAGAAAAAAAGCGTTTCCATGTGATATAAACGATGCCTTAGTTTCCACCGTCACCTTCACACGTGTGATGTGTTATACAATATTTCTGCACCAATAGTCTATTTAATAAATAACGCACGAGGGGGTGTGGTATATGGCCAATATACCACCGCTAAGGGCTGTTCTTCTCCACGAAGCAACTCGGAGTGCCTGGATATAGCCCTTAGACGTGCTACATTAGCCATATACCACAAACCCCCCAGGTGCCTTATTGCTATTATAAACTGATTATCAACGTAATTAGAGCAGTAAAAATAAATGTTTTGTCATACCCAAATCAAATGTATTTATACAGCCCTTCGTACATCAGCTGATATCTCAAAGTGCTGTACAGAAACCCAGCCTAAAACCCCAAACAGCAAGCAATGCAGGTGTTGAAACACGTTGGCTAGGAAAAACTCCATAGAAAGACCAAAACCTAGGAAGAAATCTAGAGAGGAACCAGGCTATGATGGGTGGCCAGTCCTCTTCTGGCTGTGCCGGTGGAGATTACCCGTGGTATAAGGTCTGATATACCATGGCTGTTAGCCAATCAGCACTCAGGGCTTATAATAGCAAATATAACACTTTTAAGTTATCAGCAGGAATCCTCCACATCAACTGAGAAGCATATTATGTACTAACAACATCATGTACTAACAACATAGCGCCAGCGACATAGGATACAGCGTGTTTGAGTGCACGCGCGCGCTTGTGGCCGAGACTGATGTCACGGCTCGATTGGTCTTGCGCTAGAGGAGTAGAGGACTGTTCTGGAATGCGGCGGATGGAAAGCGCAGCAGCCAGGCGTCCTCGTGCAAGGGGTGCTTGTGTTCAGCCGGTGGAGGTGGCCGCAAGAGGAAGATCTCTCTCTCACTCTCTCTCTCTCTATCTCTCTCTCTCTCTCTCTCTCTCTCTCTCTCTCTCTCTCTCTCTCTCTCTCTCTCTCTCTCTCTCTCTCTCTCTCTCTCTCTCTCTCTCTCTCTCTCTCTCTCTCTCTCTCTCTCTCTGTGTGGAGGACAGAGTTGGTTTAGGAAGCAACACAGCCTGAGGCAGGGAGCCAGTGTGTTTTGCTATGGGATTTAGATGTCAGTTATTTCACTGTCTGTTCAGCTGACAGAGAGAGATACCTCTGCCTGTCCTGGAATGAAAATATTTTAGTGGGGAGGTTTTCATAGTGCTGCTGCTGCACATTCAAAACATCTCCGAGTTGAACAGGTAAAACTAGGGCACTGAATGTGCATTCTCTCAGATTATAATGTTCTTCTCACTAGTGATTTATTTCCTGGCTGGTATACCATAGCTATTGAAAGGCAGTAATGTAGAGCCAGTTTGTCCCTACCACGCTGTGGTGAGACATGAAGTAGTTAGAGTACAGTTAAAGCCACACTCCGGAGTCTGTGTTTCAGATCAATGATAGCCGCATGACTTGATTTGCAACGAGACACACACACACACACACACGCACACACACACCCACACACACACACACACACACAAACGAGAGAGAATCACACCTCTTTTATTTCCTCCCTATCTTACCACCCTGCCCTGCGTAACACTTTATTTTCATTATTGTGTAAAATTATTGATCCAAGAGTAGGTGAGGAATCAATATAATAATAATAATAATAATATATCCCATTTAGCAGACGCTTTTGTCCAAAGCGACTTACAAGTCGGCTGGGGCCACTACTTTTACATATGGGTGGTCCCAGCGGGAATCGAACCCACGACGCTTGGCGTTGCAAGCGCCATGCTCTACCGACTGAGCCACACAGGACCCAATATCTACAACCCATTTCCATTCCATCCTATCCTTCCTAGCTGTTAGTTATCCAATAGCGTATCCATCATTTGAGCATTATGGCTAACTTTCTCCGCTCGACTACCTCTCTCTGTGTGTGTAGAGAAAGAGGCCAGTACACAACATTTATTTAGGGCCACCCTAAAGAGGGTAGCTGTTGTTGGTTTGAATATTTAAAATGCTACATCTTATTGACAGGCCAACTGTGACTTACTGCATCAATGCTGATGACGCACAATATCCCCACCATAGAATGAATTCTAGTGTTTTCCCGGCATTCCATACACGCCTTGTCATACCTATACAGTTATTCATTGATCTTTGAATGTAATTCATGCTCTTTTCCTTGATGTTCAAAGATGAATAGGAATACTTTTCAATAGTTCCAAAGGGGTCTGTTGTTAGATTTGTTTCATTTCAAGTCATATCTGCTGGTGATGTGGCTTCTAGTATGACTAGAGTAACAAGTTTACATTTGTAGGACACGTCACCAGTATGTCCCTTACACATTGTGGCGTATTTCATCATGCCGTACGTCATCTTCACCCAATCTCATTCCGCTACTGGACGGAGAGCATAGGCAAAGCATAGGGTTTCACAACACACACCAATATGGAGGAGAGCCTAGTCTCTCGTCAGAGATCACATTTATTTAGGAAGATTGCAAAATATGACCTTTTCATTCAAAACAGGAGAGACATATTGTTTCAGGTGATAATAAAACATGTCTCATTTAGTTTCTTTTTCCACAACTTAAAAAAAACAACAACTTTCTAGCAAGTCAAGCTAGCTTACAGACCAGCTAGCTAGCTACTGTAGCTAGCTAAAAGGTAAGCTAGGTTGAAGATACTGTAGCTTGCTAAAAGGTAGGCTAGGTTGAAGATAGTGTAGCTAGCGACCTCTACTTAATAATTATCCTCAAAAACAAACGGCATTACCATCACAAGAAACTAAAACGGGAGGCAACAGTCCTATAATTAGCTTAACAGCCAATGTGTATTATTTAACATTCACATTAAAATAGTACTCCCTTACAGGAATGTGCCATTGTTTACAAGCTAGCTCTGCGATACCACTCCATTGTGGACAGTCCCCACTGAAATAAATGACATCCGACACAGTGCAACGGACTGCTCAGATACAACGTGAATAAGGCCATAGATATTTACATTCTATATATTCCATCTTATTGTCTGACACCTTCTCCTCTATAGTCAAAACTCTGTCTTTCATTATCTGCATGGGTCTTTGATCACTCAATGTCTTCTCTAACCTAAGGTGAGCTGAGGTGTAAATAATAGGTGGCCACAGGAATTGAACCCACAACCTTGGCAGTACAAGTGCCCTACTCTACAAAGCAAGCCATTCAGGACCGCGTGTGTGTGTGTGTGTGTGTGTGTGTGTGTGTGTGTGTGTGTGTGTGTGTGTGTGTGTGTGTGTGTGTGTGTGTGTGTGTGTGTGTGTGTGTGTGTGTGTGTGTGTGTGTGTGTGTGTGTGTGTGTGTGTGTGTGTGTGTGTGTGTGTGTGTGTGTGTGTGTGTGTGTGTGTGTGTGTGTGTGTGTGTGTGTGTGTGTGTGTGTGTGTGTGTGTGTGTGTGTGTGTGTGTCTGTGTGTGTCTGTGTCTGTGTCTGTGTGTGTGTGTCCATCCAAACGTATTTCAAAATCAAGTCAAATTTGACTTATAGTGAAATGCTTTACATGTGTGTTAATGACCCGTTGTTACCCCTCCCCAGGCTGTGTGACTGAACTTTGTCCTACAGAGGTAATGACTTCATTGATCACTCTCCCATCACCCTCCTCCTCTCCTCAGCAGCTCTCTTCTTATGGTGTTAAATTAATCCATTACAGTAATGTGTTAGCCCATTACGTTATTGCAAACATACTGTGTTAGCCCATTACATTAATGCTACATACTGTGTTAGCCCATTACGTTATTGCAAACATACTGTGTTAGCCCATTGCATTAATGCTACATACTGTGTTAGCCCATTACGTTATTGCAAACATACTGTGTTATCCCATTACATTAATGCTACATACTGTGTTAGCCCATTACGTTAATGCTACAAACTGTGTTAGCCCATTACGTTAATGCTACATACTGTGTTAGCCCTTTATGTTAATGCTACATACTGTGTTAGCCCTTTATGTTAATGCTACATACTGTGTTAGCCCTTTATGTTAATGCTACATACTGTGTTAGCCCATTACGTTAATGCTACATACTGTGTTAGCCCTTTATGTTAATGCTACATACTGTGTTAGCCCTTTATGTTAATGCTACATACTGTGTTAGCCCATTACGTTAATGCTACATACTGTGTTAGCCCTTTACGTTAATGCTCAATACTTTGTTAGGCCATTACGTTACACTACCAGGTGCGGACAAGATGTAACACAAAGATTTTACATGAACCGTAAACCATGTTTGAATGATGTGTATCCTTGCCTGAGACCACAACACATATGCCTGTACCCAGATATAATACCTATAGGCTTGATCTCAGCGGGTCTTAGGGCACACAGACAACTTATTGCTGAATGTACACACTGATCATTACATTTGACATTACATTGCACAATCAGTTTACTGAACTGTAATGCACTTTGTGACACCCTACTGTAAGCCTACATTAGTGTGAAAACAAAGTGATTTTAAGCCTGACCCTGTGTTCTAATGGTGTACCCGTGAGATGGCTAGTCTGGTCTGTTCTGGACTGGGCTGGTCTCTGTACATCTGTCAATACATCAATACAAACCCTAGAGGACAGGCAGGCAGCTGGCTAACAAAAAGCCTATATCAATCCAAACACTTAACACCTTCGATGGGACAATTACACAGTAATACAACTGGATGGTATCAAATTACATCATAATAGTGTATGATACCAACTATGATATAAAAATGTATAATACTGTATTTAGACATTGCTATGTGACTATTGGGTAAAGAGCACTGACATATGCCCACCAGCAAGAACTCTCCGTAACCTAGGATACAGAACACCGTCTGTCTGAAGCTGGAATATTTGAGTTCTGTATTATTTATACTGCGGTAATGACATGGTTCTGTAGCTCACTACTCATTCAACTCATGAGAGGTCTGGCATGGATCAGATCGCTAATATATCACCTCAGAGACAGGAGAACGCTCTTCCTCTTGTTCCTCTCCTCCTTTCTTCCTCTGTTTTCATTTTCTTTTTATTTCCCTCCCTAATTAGTACAACTTCTTCACAAACAAAAACTGATTAAAAGAAAAGTTGTTATTGAAGGGCGGAAGCAGAGAGAAGAAACAGAGAAAGAGAAAAAGAAGAGAGGGGCAGAGGGAGGAGGAGAAGGAAAGAGACAGAAGGGCCCCTCAGAGCTGTCTTTCTCTTCTTTCATCTTTTTCTTTGAGTCTACTCCAGCTCTGTGATTTTTGGCTCCTGTAGAGCTCCAGGATCCTTCAGTCGCCTCTGAGAGAAAGTCACCCCAGGACGAGCTGCCTTCCCTGGGATGACGGGGAGCTGTGTGGGGCCCCTGAACTGGAGCTCCAGTAGGGTGACCGAGGGAGAATCACAGCCGAGGGGAGAAGGTCTTGTGGAGCACGGCGGGAGGCAAAGGAAATACAGTGGATATTTTTGATTGCTCCCGAGGAGGTGGATTTGACCAAATGTCCTAATTCTTATCCCACTTTTCCAACAAAAAAAGTTACTCTGACAGAAAACAACATCCAAACAGAAAAATCAACAAACACTTTGGCTCCTAACCGCTGTCCCAAAGCATGGGAACAGTGAGATCCCTTCTGTCATGAGAACAAAATGGCATCTGCCTGCAAGAAAAGCTAAATAATGTGCCTGACTCCAGCTTATATAAACTTAAATCGGGTGCTGGATCCTCGTATATGGTCCAAAGAACAGAAATAGGACACCACTCCGGTAGATTGACATATTTTTATTGCTGCACGAATGGTTGGGGTATGAGCCCTTCTTCAGTGTGCAAGGCAATGGCAATCAATGTCACAACAACAATAGCAAACATGTGGGCATAATTAGAACTTCACAGTCAGTTTTGGCACAATCAAGAGATCCCAGCAGAGGGAGCTGTGGGGGAAACCTGCCAGCAAGGCCCATATGGGGTTAAAAGGCTGCTGTGTCCAACCCTAACCCCCCCCCCAAAAAAATGTGGTGAAATTTGCAGCAACTGGGAAATGTGCAAAAAATAAATCCATGTGAAATTTCACACGTGTCCGTGATTAGTTTTTTTTACCGTGTGAAAAATTGACGTGAAAATCTCTATGTGTCATCACAATAGGCCAATATGTGTCCGCGCCCAAGCGTATGTGTGTGTTGCTGGCTGATTGTTCAGGATATTAAGAGAGCCTGGGCCAGGTTATCAATACTATACAATACATATAATCACTGTTCCTTTAACTGCCTGAGATAGTGCCCTTACATTTTTCACGCGATTTGTTTAAACGTGTGTTCATACATGTGTCCGAAAACCACGTGTATTTTCAGCCCAAAAAATGTAAGGGCACTCCCTCAGGCAGTTAAAGGAACAGTGATTATATGTATTGTATAGTATTGACAACCTGTCCCTGGACATCAGGCTCTCTCAAAATACTGAACAATGAGTCAGCAACACACACACATGCACACACGCACACACACACGTACGCATGCACACACACACACACACACACACACACACACACACACACACACACACACACACACACACACACACACACACACACACACACACACACACACACACACACACACACACACACACACACACACACACACACACACACACACACACACACACACACACACACACACACACACACACACACACACACACACACATGCGCGCACACACACATGCACGCACGCACGCACGCACACACACACACCCTTCAGCCATTAGAAGCAATGAAGCTGTAATGTTGCATAAGGCCCATCTGGAATATTCTTTACTCTACTATAAAGAAGTGACATGATGGGAAAGCACAAGAACAGAATGAAAGGGGAAAAAATTGAGCATTAGACAGAAATGAGGAGAGACACAACATTACATTAAGAGTGAGAACGACAGTGAAAGTACAGAAATGGATGATATATTGTTATGAAGGTATCCTTTGAGCCCTTGACTTGCTTCGTTAATGGTGTGTGTGTGTGTGTGTGTGTGTGCATGTGTGTGCGCGCTTGGTGCTTAGTGTGTGCTTGGTGTTTAGTGTGTGCTTGGTGTGTGTGTGTACGTTAATGGCATATTACCTAATGAAGCGCAGTGCTATAGTCTGGAAAGCAGCCACATTAATAATCTCTAATTATCCTCTGGTTTACATGTCTTAGTCACACCATTCATTACATTGAGTCTCATTTTTTATTTCTACATGCTCCCTCTTTTCTCCTATCCTGCTGTCCTTTTTTCTATCTATTTCACGCCCTTCTTTGCCACTCTTATCGGCCCATTTCTTTCCCTCTCTCTCTCTCTCAGTCTCTCTCTCTCCCTCCCTCAGTCTCTCTCTCTCTCCCTCCCTCACTCTCTCTCTCCGCCGCTCTCTGTCTCTCTACTCCCTTTTGACTCATTTACTCCCTCATCTTTTCAACAAAGGCTTTTTATCATCACTCTCTTTCATAATTTCTTTCCCTCTCCATTTCAGTATTAGCGAACCATGAAGTCCAGAGGAGGCTGGTGGGTGGAGCAATAGGAGGACGGGCTCATTGTAATGGCTGGAATGGAATAAACAAAGTCAAACATTGGGTTTCCATATGTTTGATGTGTCTGATACCATTCCATGTATTCCATTACAATGAGCCCGTCCTCCTATTGCTCCCCCCCACCAGCTTCCTCTGATTTAGTCAGTAAAATACATCTTGTCATTTCCGCCAAAGACTTAACTTTATTTTTCATGTTGTTCTTCTAACAAACCTTCACAAAACTTTGGTGGGCCTTTATGCCTTGTCAGGTGACTTCCCCCCCCCCCCCCCCCATCTCTCTTTATTTTCTTCTTCTGTCCAGCAGACAGCTGTCTGAAAGACTGGAGAAAGATCTGTTTCATTTCAGCTCCCCCCCCACCCCCCACCCCCTGTCCCTTGTTAGGTCACCATCACATTGTTACTTCTGACAGCCGAGGGAGGGAAGGGGTGTGTTGGAGGGGTGGGCACAGGTACATCTGACCTCTGACCTAAACAGGCATCACCCCATTGCTGTGAGGGAGAGGAGAGGGGGAGAAAAGAGGGAAGAGAGTTGAGACAGCTGCTACTCCCCAAATGAGAGCAAAGAGGCTAGGACCTGTACACATGCACCTGACAATCACATGCACGCACACACACACACACACACACACACACACACACACACACACACACACACACACACACACACACACGATGGGTACAGTACAAGAACGTGACTTTATTGTCAGAAGTTGTGAAAATCTCTGGCCTGCATCTCTCAATAGAAGTCTGCACGTGTTCCAACCCAGCGTCTCACACCAGGACTCATGTTGATTGTCTAAATAAAAAAGAACAGAAGTGATTATTTGTTCATGTGATGTTTAATCTCTACTATTCTGTCTTGTACACACACACACACACACACACACACACACACACACACACACACACACACACACACACACACACACACACACACACTAGTTTGACGGGGTGCCTGCTTTTCCATCACGGGGACCAGAATTAGAAGTTGTGTTTCTAGATGATATATTCCCCAATGAAGATTAAATACAAGGTTCAGGCTCGGCATCTGTCTTCTAGTTAATTTCCCAGAGAAATGAGCGGCAGAAAGGGAGATCAATATTTCCATTCCTGTGAAGTGTGTGTTTGAAATGATTTGGATGATGGAAAAGTTTGAGTGTGGACACTAGGAGGGAGTGGGCGTGCATATTTTTCATACGGTGTGTGCCTACACGTGCTTGTGTGTTTGTCTTTTTGGGGTTGTGTATTATGTGTCCCATACACCTCTTCCTCTGCTTTTCTCCACTGTTCTCCATGGCCTCTTCCCTCTCTTTTGTACTTTCTTCCCACCCTCATTTTTAGTTCCCTATTTCCTCTTATCTTCTTCCGCTTGCTATTCATCCTCCTTCTTCTCCTTCATCCTCTCTGTGACTGATGGATCACCCACTTATACTTATTCCTGTCCAGGCATTCTGCTTCAACCTCTGTCTTTCTCTTTAATCTGCCCCCCCCCCCTGCTCTGGCCTCTTTGAATGTGTGCGGGTCTGAGTTCGTGGGTGTATGTACACTGAGTATACAAACATTAAGCACACCTGCTCTTTCCATGACATAGACTGACCAGGTGAATCCCTTATTGATATCACTTAAATCCACTTCAATCAGTGTAGATGAAGGGGAGGGGGGACAGGTTGAAGAAGGATTTTTAGGCCTTGAGACACTTGAATCATGGTTTGTGAATGTGTGCCAGTCATAGGGGAAATGGGCAAGACAAAATATTTAAGTGCCTTTGAACGGAGTATGGTACTAGGTGCCAGGCGCACTGGTTTGTGTCAAGAACTGCAAAGCTGCTGGGTTTTTAATGCTCAACAGTTTCCCGTGTGTATCAAGAATGGTCCAAAGGACATCCAGCCATTTTGACACAACTGTGTGAAGCATTGGAGTCAACGTAGGCCAGCATCCCTGTGGAACACTTTCGACACCTTGTAGAGTTGCCCCTACGAATTGAGGCTTCCATGCCCCTACGAAAGGGGGAGGAGGGGTGCAACTCAATATTAGGAAGGTGTTCCTAATGTTTGGTATACTTTGTCTACAGTATGGTGTGTGTCTGTACGTTCCGTTGCATGAGGGGCGATCACTATGTAAATTCTGCTGTCTGATTCGCAGTGGGTCTTTGATAGGAGCCAGATCAGAGAGTAGGGGAAGCAGACGGGGTACCAGATGTTAGAGGTGTACAGTAATCTCCATAACCCCTCAAAGCCAGGCTGTCCCAATCCCGTCCTCACATATCTTAAGGACGTCTCAAATGTTGGATGGATGTAGCAGAAAAGTGTTACAAGGTGAGTTTGTGTGTGTCCATCTGTGTGTGTTTTTCTCATGTGTGGGGTGTGTGTTATCCCTGACAGATCTGATCTCTTGGGGATTTTCCAGTTTGGTCTTTTCCCCCTGTCAACCAATTCACACATCATTAGAGAGACAGAGAGAGCGAGCGAGCGAGAGAGATAATCAGAGACAGAGACAGTGACAGAGTGACAGGAAGAGAAAATGAGAGAGAGATAGTAAGAGAGAGAGAGAGAGAGGGGGGGAGAGAGAGAGAGAGAGAGAGAGAGAGAGAGGAAGAGGGAATGAGAGAGAGAGGTCCACAGTTTGGCCGACCATCAGTTCTTGCCCAGCGATCTGGGAAGACTTACGACCACAATAACGAGGAGCTCGGCAAATATTTGCTTTCCGCTGCAAAACCTCCAGATGAAAAAGGATCCCCAGCTTTTATCCATGTTCCCTGTGGTCACAGCCCTGTTTTGAGTCTACAAACTTCATCAAAAAGGAATTTGACTTTCAGTTTATCAATCTTTTCACTGGGCTGATACACTTGCAGTTTGAGGTCTTGAAACTAACCACAGATCTAGGATCAGGGTAAATCCTAACCCTAGCTTCATGTCCACACCCCGTTTAAACCCTAATCATTGAATTAATTGTTTTGGTGTATTTGATTTACTGTTGATATGGATTAATATGTAATAAACATGATTGTATGTGCAGAAAGAGAGGCACACAGATGCATTCCCTTGGGGAAACGGAAACAGGAGTTAACGTTGCATGTTTAAAAGTACAATATTTAATTAAGTAGTTTACACTTGTTAGTCTACAGTAACCTGTTGTAACTAATTACTGATGTTCCTGCCTTTGACCAGTTTAACTGCCAGTATCAAATGTCTGCCAGTGTCGAGTGTGATGATCAAAGTTTGACGCCAGACTGAGCCAAGGGCACACTGATAATGTACTGCATCTGTGACACAGTGTGATTCTGTAGCAGCTGATGTTGTGACTTCCTACAAGCCTCTCGTGCTGGTGTTTACAGGGCAGTTGGTGCTGAGTGATAATATTTAAGGGCCTTCTCAGAGAAGGCCCATTAGACATTTTCTCTGCTTCTGTGCTGGAGATGTCTCCCTGCAACTTGTAATTAAAACCAAAATTATTTTTGATTGATGTTATCAAGGAATGCTCTCCTCTTTGTTCACCTGGAATGTCCCATTACACCCTTTCCCTAGCTTCATGTCCTGCTAGTGATGTATCTACTCTAATAATACATTCACATCAGGTGTCAGGTCTGCTTCTGCTCCCCCTCTCTGGTGCTCGAGGCCACCAGGCTGCTCCTCATTACGCACACCTGTCACCATCGTTATGCCGCACTTGCGCTTCATCGGACTCACCTGGACTCCGTCACGTCATTGATTACCTCCCCTATATCTGTCACTTCCTCAGTTTCCTCCCTGTGTCTGCATTGATGTTGTTTTGTTTCTCTTGTCCAGACGGTTTCATGTCTATTTATTATTAAATAGTCACCCTGGTTCAATACTGTGGGGATTTTAGCATATAAATCTTGGTGGTTCAAAAATGAATAAAAGTAGGATGCATTGGGCAAAGCCACTACACAACACTAAACAATACATTAATTGCACTATAAAGGTAACAAACGGTGCCACTTCAAGCAGTCCTAACATTTTACCACTGCTCCACCTGGCTTTCAGCAGAGCCTTGTCTGGCAGCCTCATTTACTGCCTTTTAAAAAACATAGCTGATATGCCTGACCAAATCAAATCAAATCAAATTTTTATTTGTCACATACACATGGATAGCAGATGTTAATGCGAGTGTAGCGAAATGCTTGTGCTTCTAGTTCCGACAATGCAGTAATAACCAACAAGTAATCTAACTAACAATTCCTAATCTACTGTCTTATACACAGTGTAAGGGGATAAAGACTATGTACATAAGGATATATGAATGAGTGATGATACAGAGCAGCATAGGCAAGATACAGTAGATGGTATCGAGTACAGTATATACATGTGAGATGAGTATGTAAACAAAGTGGCATAGTTAAAGTGGCTAGTGATACATGTATTACATAAGGATGCAGTCGATGATATAGAGTACAGTATATACGTATGCATATGAGATGAATAATGTAGGGTAAGTAACATTATATAAGGTAGCATTGTTTAAAGTGGCTAGTGATATATTTACAACATTTCCCATCAATTCCCATTATTAAAGTGGCTGGAGTTGAGTCAGTGTCAGTGTGTAGGCAGCAGCCACTCAATGTTAGTGGTGGCTGTTTAACAGTCTGATGGCCTTGAGATAGAAGCTGTTTTTCAGTCTCTTGGTCCCAGCTTTGATGCACCTGTACTGACCTCGCCTTCTGGATGATAGCGGGGTGAACAGGCAGTGGCTCGGGTGGTAGATGTCCCTGATGATCTTTGTGGCCTTCCTGTAACATCGGGTGGTGTAGGTGTCCTGGAGGGCAGGTAGTTTGCCCCCGATGATGCGTTGTGCAGACCTCACTACCCTCTGGAGAGCCTTACAGTTGAGGGCGGAGCAGTTGCCGTACCAGGCGGTGATACAGCCCGCCAGGATGCTCTCGATTGTGCCTCTGTAGAAGTTTGTGAGTGCTTTTGGTGACCGAATTTCTTCAGCCTCCTGAGGTTGAAGAGGCGCTGCTGCGCCTTCTTCACGATGCTGTCTGTGTGAGTGGACCAATTCAGTTTGTCTGTGATGTGTATGCCGAGGAACTTAAAACTTGCTACTCTCTCCACTACTGTTCCATCGATGTGGATAGGGGGGTGTTCCCTCTGCTGTTTCCTGAAGTCCACAATCATCTCCTTAGTTTTGTTGACGTTGAGTGTGAGGTTATTTTCCTGACACCACACTCCGAGGGCCCTCACCTCCTCCCTGTAGGCCGTCTCGTCGTTGTTGGTAATCAAGCCTACCACTGTTGTGTCGTCCGCAAACTTGATGATTGAGTTGGAGGCGTGCGTGGCCACGCAGTCATGGGTGAACAGGGAGTACAGGAGAGGGCTCAGAACGCACCCTTGTGGGGCCCCAGTGTTGAGGATCAGCGGGGAGGAGATGTTGTTACCTACCCTCACCACCTGGGGGCGGCCCGTCAGGAAGTCCAGTACCCAGTTGCACAGGGCGGGGTCGAGACCCAGGGTCTCGAGCTTGTTGACGAGCTTGGAGGGTATTATGGTGTTGAATGCCGAGCTGTAGTCGATGAACAGCATTCTCACATAGGTATTCCTCTTGTCCAGATGGGTTAGGGCAGTGTGCAGTGTGGTTGAGATTGCATCGTCTGTGGACCTATTTGAGCGGTAAGCAAATTGGAGTGGGTCTAGGGTGTCAGGTAGGGTGGAGGTGATATGGTCCTTGACTAGTCTCTCAAAGCACTTCATGATGACGGAAGTGAGTGCTACGGGGCGGTAGTCGTTTAGCTCAGTTACCTTAGCTTTCTTGGGAACAGGAACGATGGTGGCCCTCTTGAAGCATGTGGGAATAGCAGACTGGTATAGGGATTGATTGAATATGTCCGTAAACACACCAGCCAGCTGGTCTGCGCATGCTCTGAGGGCGCGGCTGGGGATGCCGTCTGGGCCTGCAGCCTTGCCAGGGTTAACACGTTTAAATGTTTTACTCACCTCGGCTGCAGTGAAGGAGAGACCGCATTTTTCCGTTGCAGGCAGTGTCAGTGGCACTGTATTGTCCTCAAAGCGGGCAAAAAAAGTTATTTAGTCTGCCTGGGAGCAAGACATCCTGGTCCGTGACTGGGCTGGATTTCTTCCTGTAGTCCGTGATTGACTGTAGACCCTGCCACATGCCTCTTGTGTCTGAGCCGTTGAATTGGGATTCTACTTTGTCTCTGTACTGACGCTTAGCTTGTTTGATAGCCTTACGGAGGGAATAGCTGCATTGTTTGTATTCAGTCATGTTACCAGACACCTTGCCCTGATTGAAAGCAGTGGTTCGCGCTTTCAGTTTCACACGAATGCTGCCATCAATCCAAGGTTTCTGGTTAGGGAATGTTTTAATCGTTGCTATGGGAACGACATCTTCAACACACGTTCTAATGAACTCGCACACCGAATCAGCGTATTCGTCAATGTTGTTATTTGACGCAATACGAAACATGTCCCAGTCCACGTGATGGAAGCAGTCTTGGAGTGTGGAGTCAGCTTGGTCGGACCAGCGTTGGACAGACCTCAGCGTGGGAGCTTCTTTTTTTAGCTTTTGTCTGTAGGCAGGTATCAGCAAAATGGAGTTGTGGTCAGCTTTTCCGAAAGGGGGCGGGGCAGGGCCTTATATGCGTCGCGGAAGTTAGAGTAACAGTGATCCAAGGTTTTTCCGCCCCTGGTTGCGCAATCGATATGCTGATAAAATTTAGGGAGTCTTGTTTTCAGATTAGCCTTGTTAAAATCCCCAACAACGATGAATGCAGCCTCCGGATAAATGGTTTCCAGTTTGCAAAGAGTTAAATAAAGTTCGTTCAGAGCCATCGATGTGTCTGCTTGGGGGGATATATACAGCTGTGATTATAATCGAAGAGAATTCTCTTGGTAGGTAATGCGGTCTACATTTGATTGTGAGGAATTCTAAATCAGGTGAACAGAAGGATTTGAGTTCCTGTATGTTTCTTTCATCGCACCATGCCTCGTTAGCCATAAGGCATACACCCCCACCCCTCTTCTTACCAGAAAGGTGTTTGTTTCTGTCGGCGCGATGCGTGGAGAAACCCGTTGGCTGCACCGCATCGGATAGCGTCTCTCCAGTGAGCCATGTTTCCGTGAAGCACAGAACGTTACAGTCTCTGATGTCCCTCTGGAATGCTACCCTTGCTCGGATTTCATCAACTTTGTTGTCAAGAGACTGGACATTGGCAAGAAGAATGCTAGGAAGTGGGGCACGATGTGCCCGTCTCCGTAGTCTGACCAGAAGACCGCTACGTTTCCCTCTTTTTTGGAGTCGTTTTTTGGGGTCGCTGCATGCGATCCATTCCGTTGTCCTGTTTGTAAGGCAGAACACAGGATCCGCGTCGCGAAAAACATATTCTTGGTCGTACTGATGGTGAGTTGACGCTGATCTTATATACAGTAGTTCTTCTCGGCTGTATGTAATGAAACCTAAGATGACCTGAGGTACTAATGTAAGAAATAACACGTAAAAAAAACAAAAAACTGCATAGTTTCCTAGGAACGCGAAGCGAGGCGGCCATCTCTGTCGGCGCCGGAAGTCAAATGTGGTTCATAATGACAATTGAGATGTACAAACTATGGCATAAGGGGACGACAAGCATAATCCGTAATTTCAATTAAGACATTAATGAGCGAGCTTGGATGGACGTAGTCAATATAACTATGTGTTTAGCACTTTTGAAATGTCCCGTGACAGAATTCCGAACATTCCGAACCGTTCTCACAGTGTTCTCCCTGTACACCAAGTCAGAACCGTAGTATAAATAAAGGGGGCATATAAGCAGACAATGAAATCTATTACAATATTCGATGATTACATTTCTCTATATCAGGTTATAGGCTACATGTACACAACCAAGTCAGAACAGTAGGCAAAATTAAGAGGGGTAAATATTAGGGTGATGGAAATTGGCTACTAACTACTATGTTATTACACAACATACACTAACTACTACTTTCTTAGCTACAGTATCTATATCTCGCTGGCATAGAACATAATTTATGCAGCAGGATACAATATATTTTTGGACTCACCTTGTTATGCTGTGCTCACTTGAACAGGAAGGTGGGGCGGCGGTCCTTCACGGGCAAATTTTGTCATCAAAGTCTGTCATTCTCTGGATTTATGGTGCTTTCAAAACAACTGGATGCCAGATTCACAATTTTGAATTGGATGACCATTCAAAGCATAGTTTCCCAGTCGGAGCTCGTTTATCCCCAACACAAATCATGCTTCGTGAGCTGCCACAAATCATGCTTCGTGAGCTGCACAAATCATGCTTCATGAGCTGCACAAATCATGCTTCATGAGCTGATTTTGGAGCTGCCTTACTCAAGACAGCAAAAGAAGAGACCATGTTTGTATGTAGCTTTATTAACTCAATGATATATATTATTTTTTACATTGTTTGAAAACTGATATGTTATTCAATGCCAAAATAACATGCAAAACAGGAAAGCCTAAAAATGTGGGGCTCAAAACAGGTGGGACATTGATTCAACCTGTGTGTGCCCAGAGGTAGCCAATAAAAAGGAATCCTTCTATGACAACTCCCTGGGCAGCTAATTGTGTCATGTTTACCAATGAGAAAAGCTACCAGCTAACATTTTAAGACAAAGGTTTAAGCCAGAGGTTTAAGCAAGAGTTCGCAAGTATGGACTCTCTGTGTCTTCTCTTTATTGATATGATCCCAACCTAGGACCTTGATATGCCAGTCAGTCAATGAACACAGTAATCAAATTCTCAATAATAACCCTTTGCTGACGAGTGGTTGAATCTGTGTATGCGAGAGAGAAATATTAGCCACATAGACCACAGCAGATCGATTTATTAGAAGTGTTTGTTAGCCAGGAGGGCAAGCCGAGACATCATTGTGTCAATGTGTGTCTGCGTGTGTTTGTGCAAGCCTGCGTGTGTTTGTCACTCTAAAGGCAAAAGCAAACTAAATTAAAATATTGCACTGTGATTGATGCATCATTCTCTTTATGTTTGGGAAGATTAGGGTTTTGATATTGATTTGAGAAACAATCACATTTCGATGATGATTCAATTAGTCACGGCAAACACAACTAAACAAAGGCAAGATTGACAGAAATGTCCTCAAAGTCAGAAAAAACCCAGAAAGAAATCCAGCCAAAATGTATTCATTCTGTTCCAGAAATGGACTTCCTCCACTCTCTCAGTGTACTTGCTAACTTATCCTGTTCATTCTAAGCCTAACATATTTCTATCTTTCTGTTCTCATCTCTCCATCGCTCTCCCAATCTCCCATCTCTTCTGAAGATGGAGGGATGGGTATTATATGATAGTTTTGTAGGGAGCAAGAGTTCTGGGAAGGACCGAGGTCTATAAATACCTCCAGTTAGTCAGTTAGTCAGTCTTGTCTTCTCTTACA
Source organism: Oncorhynchus masou masou (assembly GCF_036934945.1). Taxonomy (NCBI): domain Eukaryota; kingdom Metazoa; phylum Chordata; class Actinopteri; order Salmoniformes; family Salmonidae; genus Oncorhynchus; species Oncorhynchus masou. The sequence goes on from NC_088242.1 coordinate 30,209,180, forward strand.
GAGAGAGTGACTCATACATTACCATATGCTAACAATAACAGTCCGCTCCGGCCCGGCTTCTGAAGATAAAATTCCTTCATATAATTTCCATCAGAAAGGCTAGCTAGTTGGTCGTAATTTCATTGACGTGATATGAATAAAGGCAACATTACAAAAGAATGTGTGCCCCGTTGATTTTTTGCTCTGTGAAGTATGAAGTTCACGATGACTTCCAGGTGATATTACTGGAAACTGTGCCTTGTATGGTGTCACCATGCTATATTCTTTCAAGCAGGCTTACCGTAATAGTTAACTAACTGCAATCTCAAAGACACATTTGCACTATAGGCTGGACCGAGACAGGTGAAAAAACAACTACAAAAACCAAGAGAGTAAGTGAGACCTTAGTGAAGGAGACCATGAAGACGACCATATGAAATCTCATTCAACCTTTATTAAAATCCAATCCTTTTTAAGACAGCGCCCCCATCTATTGTCTGACAATGATAATGACCAGTTAATGACCACAACATAACCCCAGCATGAGTGTACACTGAGTGCACAAGACATTAAGCGCCCCTGCTCTTTCCATGACATAGACTAACCAGGTGAAAGCTATGATCCCTTATTGATGTCTGCTAAATCCCCTTCAATCAGTGCAGATGAAGGGGAGGAGACGGGTTAATGGAGGATTTTTAAGCCTTGACACAAGTGAGGCATGGATTGTGTACGCGTGCCATTCAGAGGGTGGATGGGCGAGACGAAAGATTGATGTGCCTTTGAACGGGGTATGGTAGTATGTGACATGCGCACTGGCTTGAGTGTGTCAAGAACTGCAACGCTGCTGGGTTTGTCACACTCAACAATTTCCCGTGTGTATCAATAATGGTCCACCACCCAAAGGACATCGAGCCAACTTGACACAAATATAGGAAGCATTGGAGTCAACATGGGCCAACATCCCTGTAGAATACTTTCGACACCTTGTAGAGTTCATGCCCCAACGAATTGAGGTGTTTCTAAGGCCAAAACGGGGTGCAACTCAATAATAGGAAGGAGTTGCTGATGTTTTGTACACTCAGTGTATAATGACTAAATTGACTCCAGTCCTTCACCTCTGTAACTGGGCCACACCAGATGGTCAGGGCCTGGTGACATTTGGTCATCAGTATTCTCAGACCACTTTTGATGAACTCACAGTTAGTTCCTCTGCTTTACATGGCTCTGCAACACATTAGAAATGTCAACAAATGTCAAGGAAATGTCAAGGGCTAGCTGAGGGACCCACAAACACACACACAGCAAATTCAAGCAAAGGGACAGAGGCACACTCATACAAGCTACATCCTTTGGGCAGCTTGTTCTCTGTTCTCCTTTGTGTTCATGTTTGTATGTGTGTGTGTGTGTGTGTGTGTGTACACTCTGACATCAGTTTGCCTCTGTGGTACCATGGTATGTTTTTACCATTTATAACCAAAGTCATTGATATCATCTTACCTGTGCAAGCCACAACCAATGTGACCCTTGACGTTTGCTTTGGAAATGGGAAATTGATTATGGAATATTGAAATAAAGCATTGACATTTGAAAAGTTATTTTTTAATGTGACTGTGTCATAAATGTGGTTACAAGGTTAGGGTTTTTATTTTTACTCATTCAAGAAAACTTTATTTAAACTCAGAGAGAGAGAGAGAGAGAGAGAGAGAGAGAGAGAGAGAGAGAGAGAGAGAGAGAGAGAGAGAGAGAGAGAGAGAGAAAGAGAAAGAGAGAGAGAAAGAGAGAGAGTGAGAGAGGGAGAGAGGGAGAAAGAGATAGTGAGAGAAAGAGAGAGAATGAAAGAGAGAGAGAGAGAGAGAGAGAGAAAGAGAGAGAGAAAGAGAGAGAGGGAAAGAGAGAAAGAGAGAGAGAGAAGAGAGAGAGAAAGAGAGAATGAAAGAGAGAGAATGAAAGAGAGAGAGAGAGAGAGAGAGAGAGAGAGAGAGAGAGAGAGAGAGAGAGAGAGAGAAAGAGAGAGAGAGAGAGAGAGAGAGAGAGAGAGAGAAAGAGAGAGAGAGAAGGGTGGGGGCTTCAGATAACTAGGCTAAGATGATGAACTACTGTGGATTGCGAAAGTATTCACCCCCTTTTGAATTTTTCCTATTTTGTTGCATTACAACCTGGAATTAAAATGGATTGTTTTGTATCATTTGATTTACACAAAATGCCTACCACTTTGAAGATGCAAAATATTTTTTGGGGGGTGAAACAAACAAGAAATAAGACAAAAAAAGAGAAAACTTGAGCGTGCCGAACTATTCACCCCCCACCAAATTCAATACTTTGTAGAGCCACCTTTTGCAGCAGTTATAGCTGCAAGTCTCTTGGGTATGTCTCTATAAGCTTGGTACATCTAGCCACTACGATTTTTGCCCACTCTTCAAGGCAAAACTGTTCCAACTCCTTCAAGTTGGATGGGTTCCGCTGGTGTACAGCAATCTTTAAGTCACACCACAGATTCTCAATTGGATTGAGGTCTGGGCTTTGACTAGGCCATTCCAATACATTTAAATGTTTCCCCTTAAACCATTCGAGTGTTGCTTTAGCAGTATGCTTAGGGTCATTGTCCTGTTGAAAGGTGAACAGTCCCAGTCTCAAATCTCTGGAAGACTGGAACAGGTTTCCCTCAAGAATTTCCCTGTATTTAGCGCCATCCATCATTCCTTCAATTCCCAGTCCCTGCCGATCAAACCATCCCTATGATGCTGCCACCACCATGGTTCACAGTGGGGAAGTGGTTCTCGGGGTGATGAGAGGTGTTGGGTTTGCGCCAGACACAGCGTTTTCCTTGATGGCCAAAAATGCTCAAATTTTGTCTTATCTGACCAGAGTACCTTCTTCCATATGTTTGGCGAGTCTCCCACATGCCTTTTCACGAACACCAAACGTGTTTTCTTTAAGCAATGGCTTTTTTCTGTCCACTCTTCCGTAAAGCCCTGCTCTGTGGAGTGTATGGCTTAAAGTGGTCCCTATGGCAGATACTCCAATCTCTGCTGTGGAGATTTGCAGCTCCTTCAGGGTTATCTTTGGCGTCTTTGTTGCCTCTCTGATTAATGCCTTCTTTGCCTGGTCCATGAGTTTTGGTGGGGCAGGTTTGTTGCCTTGCCATATTCTTTAAATTTTTTAATAATGGATTTAATGGTGCTCTGTGGGATATTCAACGTTTCTGATATGTTTATATAACCCAACCCTGATCTGTACTTTTCCACAACTTCGTCCCTGACCTGTTTGGAGGGCTTCTTGGTCTTCATGGTGCCGCTTATTTGGTGGTGCCACTTGCTTAGTGGTGTTGCAGACTCTGGGGCCTTTCGAACAGGTGTATACACTGCTCAAAAAAATAAAGGGAACACTTAAACAACACAATGTAACTCCAAGTCAATCACACTTCTGTGAAATCAAACTGTCCACTTCGGAAGCAACACTGACAATACATTTCACATGATGTTGTGCAAATGGAATAGACAACTGGTGGAAATTATAGACAATTAGCAAGACACCCCCAATAAAGGAGTGGTTCTGCAGGTGATAACCACAGACCACTTCTCAGTTCCTATGCTTCCTGGCTGATGTTTTGGTCACTTTGAATGCTGGCGGTGCTTTCACTCTAGTGGTAGCATGAGACGGAGTCTACAACCCACATAAGTGGCTCAGGTAGTGCAGCTCATCCAGGATGGCACATCAATGCGAGCTGTGGCAAGAAGGTTTGCTGTGTCTGTCAGCGTAGTGTCCAGAGCATGGAGGCGCTACCAGGAGACAGGCCAGTACATCAGGAGATGTGGAGGAGGCCGTAGGAGGGCAACAACCCAGCAGCAGGACCGCTACCTCCGCCTTTATGCAAGGAGGAGCAGGAGGAGCACTGCCAGAGCCCTGCAAAATGACCTCCAGCAGGCCACAAATGTGCATTGGTCTGCTCAAACGGTCAGAAACAAACTCCATGAGGGTGGTATGAGGGCCCGACGTCCACAGGTGGGGGTTGTGCTTACAGCCCAACACCGTGCAGGACGTTGGCATTTGCCAGAGAACACCAAGATTGGCAAATTCGCCACTGGCGCCCTGTGCTCTTCACAGATGAAAGCAGGTTCACACTGAGCACGTGACAGACGTGACAGTCTGGAGACGCCATGGAGAACGTTCTGCTGCCTGCAACATCCTCCAGCATGGCCGGTTTGGCGGTGGGTCAGTCATGGTGTGGGGTGGCATTTCTTTGGGGGGCCGCACAGCCCTCCATGTGCTCGCCAGAGGTAGCCTGACTGCCATTAGGTACCGAGATGAGATCCTCAGACCCCTTGTGAGACCATATGCTGGTGCGGTTGGCCCTGGGTTCCTCCTAATGCAAGACAATGCTAGACCTCATGTGGCTGGAGTGTGTCATCAGTTCCTGCAAGAGGAAGGCATTGATGCTATGGACTGGCCCGCCTATTCCCCAGACCTGAATCCAATTGAGCACATCTGGGACATCACGTCGCGCTCCATCCACCAACGCCACGTTGCACCACAGACTGTCCAGGAGTTGGTGGATGCTTTAATCCAGGTCTGGGAGGAGATCCCTCAGGAGACCATCCGCCACCTCATCAGGACGATGCCCAGGCGTTGTAGGGAGGTCATACAGGCACGTGGAGGCCACACACACTACTGAGCCTCATTTTGACTTGTTTTAAGGACATTACATCAAAGTTGGATCAGGCTGTAGTGTGGTTTGCCACTTTAATTTTGAGTGTGACTCCAAATCCAGACCTCCATGGGTTGATAAATTTGATTTCCATTGATAATTTGTGTGATTTTGTTGTCAGCACATTCAACTATGTAAAGAGAAATGTATTTAATAAGAATATTTCATTCATTCAGATCTAGGATGTGTTATTTTAGTGTTCCCTTTATTTTTTTGAGCAGTGTATATACTGAGATCATGTGACACTCATCATTTAACTAATTATGTGACTTCTGAAGGTAATTGGTTGTACCATATCTTATTTAGGGGCTTCATGGCAAAGGGGGTGAATCCATACGCACATACCACTTTTCCATGTAATATTTTTTTGCATTTTTTGAAACAAGTTCTTTTTTAAATTTAACTTCACCAATTTTGACTATTTTGTGTATGACATGATATCCAAATAAAAATCTATTTAAATTACAGGTTGTAATGCAACAAAATAGGAAAAAAGCCAAGGTGGATAAATACTTTTGCAATCCTCTCTCTTCCCCAGTAGCCTCAACCGCTCTAGTTATCCCCCTTTCCAACATGTAAACAAGCCCTGGAAACACTCCAGAGATATTATAGCTGGGAAAGAAACAAAAGGAGCGGGAGAAAGAGAAGGAAAGAGAAAGCATACACGTAGTCTACTGAATTTGTTCTTTCCCTCCTGTTTCCCTCCTGTTCTTTCTCTCTGGTGAGGTACTAGAGACACACACACACACGTTAGAAATCACAATATGTAAGTGCTAAACCACCCAGGTAACCAGGGATAGGGTAGTGGCTGGCACATGGAAGAAAGAGACTGAATTCCAAGTTCACCCTGCTCTTGAGAATGTGTATTGATCAGCTACACTCATGGATATGTATCTCAACAACCACATATGTCAGCTAGGCTCCTTCCCCACGATAAAGACTGAGATACACAGAATGCAAAATACATTTAATATAACAGAAATCCCAACTCTTCAGAGAAAAACAAATAACTTCACAGATTTACATTGTAAAGGGTTTAAACACGGTTGCCCATGATTGTTCAATGAAACATAAACGATTAATGAACATGCACCTGTGGAACGGTCGTTAAGACTCTAACAGCTTACAGACGGTAGGCAATTAAGGTCACAGTTATGAAAACTTAGGACACTAAAGAGGCCTTTTTACTGACTTTGAAAAATAACAAACGAAAGATGCACAGGGCCCCTGCTCATCTGCATGAACATGCCTTAGGCATGCTGCAAGGAGGCATGAGGACTGCAGATGTGGCCAGGGCAATAAATTGCAATGTTCGTGCTGTGAGACGCCTAAGACAGCGCTGCAGCGAGACAGGACGGACAGCTGAACGTCCTCGCAATGCCAGACCACGTGTAACAACACCTGCACAGGATCGGTACATCCGAACATCACACCTGCAGGACTGGTACAGGATGGCAACAACAACTGCTCGAGTTACACCAGGAATGCACAATCACTCCATCAGCGCTCAGACTGTCCGCAATAGGCTGAGAGAGGCTAGACTGAGGGCTTGTAGGCCTGTTGTAAGGCAGGTCCTCACCAGACATCACCGGCAATATCGCCACCTATGGGCACAAACCCACCGTTGCTGGACCACACAGGACTGTCAAAAAGTGCTCTTCACTGACGAGTCGCGGTTTTGTCTCACCAGAGATGATGGTCGGATTCGCGGTTATCGTCGAAGGAATGAGCGTTACACCGAGGCCTGTACTCTGGAGCAGGATCGATTTGGAGGTGGAGGGTCCGTCGTGGTCTGGGGCGGTGTGTCACAGCATCATCGGACTGAGCTTGTTGTCATTGCAGGCAATCTCAATGCTGTGCGTTACAGGGAAGACATCCTCCTCCCTTATGTGGTACCCTTCCTGCAGGCTCATCCTGACATGACCCTCCAGCATGACAATGCCACCAGTGTTATTATCTGTAAGTATGTGTGCCGGATTCATCGCTCTGCTGTGGGACTGAAAACCATTTTCCTTCTATGGCCAAGAAGGCTTCGCCACACTGTTTAATGGCACTCCTACTGTATGTCCAATGCAATCTTTATAGCGCAACATAACAGCAGGCAAAAGGCAATAGAATGCGAGCATGCTGTCATTACATGTTGATGGAGCCTATAAAAACACATGATATATTCTCCCCAATCTCCCATGTAGGGAGTCCAGGATCCCAAAGCAGTAAACACGATGTAGAGGAGAAATGTAAAACCCTTCCCATCTCTCCTTCAGTTTTCCCCTTTCCCCCCCGATTATCCCCCCCCCCCATCTCCCTCCATTGCTTTGCCTCTATCCTCTTGGTTCAATCCCTTTTTTCTTTCTCCTCCCCCTCTCTGTACTCCCCCTCTACCCCTCTTTTCCCTCTATCCATCAGTGTCATCTAGAAGACTCTACTCAGTGATAGGGACTGTCTCCCAAAGGGCACCATATTCCCTTTGTAGTGCACTACTTTTGACCAGACATATGGGCCCAGGTCAAAAGAAGTGCACTGTATAGGGAATAGGGTGCCATTTGAGATGCACCCAGGGTAGTGGGATAAGCAGCTATTAGATCTCTATTTGGGCTCGTCTGCTTCAATATCAGTCCAGTGCAGTGGTGTGGACGTACGTCTCTGTGCGTGTGAGTTCGTGGCCCTGTCTCTGTGACCTTTCCCCTGATGCTGATGAATATGAATGGACAGATCTGTCTTCACCTCCCCTCTATCCCTCCATCCCAGAATACCATAACCGAGTTACAGTGCATTCAGGAAGTATTCATACCCCTTGACTTATTACACATTTTGTTTTTGTTACAGCATGAACACAATCTCCCATAATGACATAGTGAAAACATGTTTTTGGAAATGTTTCCAAATGTATTGGAAATGAAATACAGAAATATCTCATTTACATAAGAATTCACACCCCTTTGCTATGACACTCCAACTGAGCTCAGGTGAGATGTGAACTCTAATCAAGTTCTGGTGACCTGTGGCCTATTCAATAGTTTGGACAATGATTTAGAAAGAAACACACTTGTCTATATAAAGGTCCTAGAGTTGATAGTGCATGTCAGAGCAAAAACTATACCATTAAGTCCAAGGAACTGTCCGGAAATCTCCGGGATTTTGATGCTGCATACACTACCGGTCAAAAAATAACACCTACTCATTCAAGGGTTTAATTTATATTTACTATTGTCTACACTGTAGAATAATAGTGAAGACATCAACACTATGAAATAATACATATGGAATCATGTAGCAGCCAAAAAAAGTGTTAAACAAATCAAAATATATTTTATATTTGAGATTCTTCAAATAGCCACCATTTGCCTTGATGATAGCTTTGCACTCTTAGCATTCTCTCACCCAGCTTCATGAGGTAGTCCCCTGGAATGCATTTCAATTAACAGGTGTGCCTTGTTAAAAGTACATTTGTGGAAATTCGTTCCTTCTTAAAGTGGTTGAGCCAATCAGTTGTGTTGTGACAAGGTAGGGGTGGTATACAGAAGATAGCCCTATTTGGTAAAAGACCGAGTCCATACTATGGCAAGAACAGCTGAAATAAACAAAGAGAAACGACAGTCCATCATTACTTTCAGACATGAAGATCAGTCAATACGGAACATTTCAAGAGCTTTGAAGAACTTACAATGTAGAAAATAGTAACAATTAAGAAAAACCCTTGAATGAGTAGGTGTTCTAAAACTTTTGACTGGTAGTGTATATCTGGGAAAGGGTATCAAATAAAGTGTTATTTGTCACATGCGCCAAATACCGTGAAATGCTTACTTACAAGAACTTAACCAGAACTTAACCAACAATGCAGTTCAAGAAAGACTTAAGAAAATATTCACCAAAGAATCAAAAGTAATAATAGTAACATAAATAAATAAATTACAATGAAAATAACGAGGCTATATACACGGTGGATCGGTACTGAGTCACTTTAGTCGAGTTATTTTGTACATATAGATGGGGTTAAAGTGACTATGCATAGATAATAAACAGCGAGTAGTAGCAGTGTAAAAACAAAGGGATGGGGGGGGCTTGTCAATAGGCTGGGTGGCCATTTGATTAATTGTTCAGCAGTCTTATGGCTTGGGGGTAGAAGCTGTTAAGGAGCCTTTTGGTCCTAGACTTGACGCTCCGGTACCACTTGCCGTGCGGTAGCAGAGAGAACAGTCTATGAATTGGGTGACTGACTTTTGGGTCTTCCTCAGACACCGCCTAGTATATAGGTCCTCGATGGCAGAAAGCCTGGCCCCAGTGATGTACTGGGCCGTACGCACTACCCTCTGTAACGCCTTATGGTCAGATGCCGAGCAATTGCCATACCAGGCGGTGATGCAACCGGTCAGGTTGCTCTCAATTGTGCAACTGTAGAACGTTTTGAGGATCTGGGGACCCATGCCAAGTCTTTTCAGTCTCCTGAGGGGAAAATGTGTTGTTGTGGCCTCTTCACAACTGTTTTGGTGTGCTTGGACCATGTTAGTTCGTTGGTGATGCGGACACCAAGGAACTTGAAACTCTCGACCCGCTCCACTACAGCCTCGTCGATGATAATGAGTGTCTGTTCGGCCCGCCTTTTCCTGTAGTCCACGAACAGCTCCTTTGTCTTGCTCACATTGTGGGGGAGCTTGTTGTCCTGGCACCACACTGCCAGGTCTCTGACCTCCTCCCTATAGGCTGTCTCATTGCTGTCGGTGATCAGGCCTACCACTGTTGTGTCGTCAGCAAACTTAATGATGGTGTTGGAGTCGTGTTTGACCATGCAGTCGTGGGTGAACAGGGAGTACAGGAGGGGACTAAGCACGCACCACTGGGGGGGGGGGGCCCTAGTGTTGAGGATCAATGTGGCAGATGTTTGTTTTGTTTTTTTAACCCCTTTTTTCTCCCCAATTTCGTGGTATCCATTTTGTAGTAGTTACATACTTGTCTCATCGCTGCAACTCACGTACGGACTCGGGAGAGGCGAAGGTCGAGAGCCATGCGTCCCCCGAAACACAACCCAACCAAGCTGCACTGCTTCTTGACGCAATGCACATCAAACCCGGAAGCCGGCCGCACCAATGTGTAGGAGGAAATACGTACGCCTGGCGACCTGGTCAGCGTGCACTGCGCCCGGCCCGCCACAGGAGTCGCTAGTGCGCGACAAGACAAGGATATCCCTGCCAGCCCAACCCTCCCTAACCCGGATGACGCTGGGCCAATTGTGCGTCGCTCCATGGGCCTCCCGGTCGCAGCCGGCTGCGACAGAGCCTGGGCTCGAACACAGAGTCTCTGGTGGCACAGCCTTAGACCACTGCGCCACCCGGGAGGTGCAGATGAGTTGTTGCCTACCCTTACCACCTGGGGGCGGCCCGTCAGAAAGTCCGGGATCCAGTTCCAGTCACTTATGGTCACTGTGGGGATGACGTCATCGATGCACCTATTGATGAAGCCGGTGACTGAGGAGGTATACTACTCAATGCCATTGGATGAATCACGGAACATATTCCAGTCTGTGCTAGCAAAATTGTCCTGTAGCGTAGCATCCGTGTCATCTGACCACTTCCGTATTGAGCGAGTCACTGGTACTTCCTACTTTAGTTTTTGCTTGTAAGCAGTAATCAGGGGTACAAAATAATGGTCTGATATGCCAAATGGAGGGCGAGGGAGAGCTTTGTATGCACCTCTGTGTGGAGTAAAGGAGGTCTAGAGTTTTTCCCCTCTGGTTGCACATGTGACATGCTGGTAGAAATGAGGTAAAACAATTTAAGTTTGCCTGCATTAAAGTCCCCGGCCACTAGGAGCACCGCTTCTGGGTGAACATTTTCTTGCTTGTGGAAAACAATTGCTAGTGTTGAAAGTTTCGAAGAGCTCAGGATCTCAATCATTGGGAAATTGAAGAAATATGGAACTACCCAGACTCTGCCTAGAGCTGGCTGCTCCCCATCTCACTTAACAGAGCGAGAGAAAATCTTAAATTACATTTTGTTTTTTTACCCCTTTTTCTCCCCAATTTCGTGGTATCCAATTGTTTTAGTAGCTACTATCTTGTCTCATCACTACAACTCCCGTACGGGCTCGGGAGAGACGAAGGTTGAAAGTCATGCGTCCTCCGATACACAACCCAACCAAGCCGCACTTCTTCTTAACACAGCACCATCCAACCTGGAAGCCAGCCCCACCAATGTGTCGGAGGACACACCGTGCACCTGGCAACCTTGGTTAGCGCGCACTGCACCCGGCCCGCCACAGGAGTCGCTGGTGCGCGACGAGACAAGACGACAATAGGCCATTTGTGCGTCTCCCCACGGACCTTCCGGTCGCGGCCGGTTACGACAGAGCCTGGGCGCGAACCCAGAGTCTCTGGTGGCGCAGCTAACTTAACCACTGCGCCACCTGGTAGGCTGAGCGAGAGAAAATCTTAAAGGAAGAATGGGAGAAAATCCGCAAATCCAGATATACAAAGCTGATGTAGACATTCCCGAGACGCCTCAAAGCTGTAATCGCCAACAATGTGCTTCTACAAAACAACATATTTACTCAGGGGTGTGAATACTTATGTAAATGAGATATATCTGTATTTAATTTTCAACAAATATTTGATCCATTTTGAATTCAGGCTGTAACATCAAAGTGTGGAATAAGTCAAGGCGTGACCACCACTGCCAATTTTGATGGGGTGATACTTTCTATACCTACTCACACATGTAACTGTAAGTTGCAGGTGTGTGTGCGTGAGTGAATGTGTGTGTGAGTAAGTGAGGTGATTGATGTGCCTGCTGCCTGTTACTAGTGTGTGTGTGTGACTCACACGGTGCAGGTAGCCCACGGGTACTGGGCCGATAAGCCCCAGACCTCCAAGAGAGGAAAATCAATACACACACTCCTCAACTCTGCCTGGCTCTGCTGTGAAAGCACGCACACACGCACAGGGATAAGAGGTCTGATGAGGACTCTCAGTGATCGGAAAGGCCTCAGGTTAACCTTTTCTTATTAAGATTCCTGGAAAAGTTCCCACATATCCAGCAACTTAACATTACTGTTATTGGCCATGTTTCCTTAAATGGAACAGACATTTCTCTCACTTATTTCAAGACGGACAAAAATGTCCCCATCACGAGATTGGGATATGATAAAACTACTCCTCTCTTTCTTCCATCTCTTTGTGGTAGGTCTGTTTCGTTTTGCTACTGTATACAGCTCTACGGATTCTCTCTTCCCCCTCTCTCGCTGTCCTTTGTTCCCCTTTACTCAATCATCTTCTATTCTTCAATATAGAGCTCTGTTCCCTCCCTTTCTGCATTTCCCATTTTCCTACCTCTCGTCATTGTTATATTCTCTTCTGTACAGCACTTTGTGTCTCTCTGTTCCACCTCCCCCTTTCTCTCTTTCCAGGTTGGCATGTCGCTCAGGCCCCTGTGGCCTCATTATCAGCCCGGCAGACTGAGGGAGCGGGTCACACACACACACACACAAACAAACACACCCTCTGCCACTCCCTTGGTCTTGGGCAGGTAAATTGTCTCCACTCATCCATGCCATGTAGATTACAGTTTCGTAATCACCAAGGCAACGGGCGAGCCAGGGTCAAACACTAATCTAGGCTCTAATTAAAATTTAGCTGGTGCAGCTCATCAAAAACAATTAACTCACCATAACAGGGACGGGCAGGGAGTTGAGGAGGAAAGGAAAGGAACAACAGCAGCATCTCTCTTTGTCTGCAAGTTTCTTTCTACGAGGAACAGAAGGAAGGGAGAGGGCGGGGTGGGAATGAGAGAAGGAGCTAGAGAAGCATTTGCCATATGTGACCACTTCCAAAATGAGAGTGAGAGCGAGCTGAATATGACAGGCGAATGGGGAGGGAGACAGAGATACAGTACAGAGGAAGAACTGCAGAAGGGTAGAAGCATCCCTAACCTGCCTCACAAACCATTGGCTGGGGATGGAAAGAGAGAGGCAGAGAGGAGAACAGGCGTTTGAGGGAGAGAAAAAAAATGAGGCAAAGTGACAAAAGGGTGACAGAAGCCAATCTGACAAGTAACAAGTGAAGTCAGGACATGACATAACTAGAACAGAACACAGGGCCTCATCATCCTTCTCTCGCTCTGCATCCCTGGTCTCCCTCTCCATCATCTCCCTCCCTCTCTCTTTTCCCATCCCTCTGCTCCCTCCCCTTGTTCCTCCACAGATGCACTCGTCTGCCAGCATGTGTTCTTTCATTCTGCCGTTCTCGTGGCCCACGCCATCTCTGTTGGGGAGGGGTTTGGCAGAGAGAAAGAAGGGATGAGAAGTGAACGAGTGTAGATGGCTCGGTGGAACTGTTGTCCCTCATTCTTTCTTTCTCCTACTCTCTCTCTCTCGGGGGACAGGAAGATGGAGGTTGTTTGACACCACAGTTCTCGCTTATTTGGTTTTCCTTCCTCTCCTCATCTTGTTGTTTCCTTCCTTCTGTCTTTTTTTTCTCTCCGTTCTTTCGTTTCTGCCGCTTCCAAAGCCCAGAGCGGGACCTCCAGAGACGAGCTCCCTCGCTTCAGCCTCCAACATCCCCGGACCCATCTGTCTCTCACACACACACACACACACACACACACACAGTTTACATTCCTCAGTATGAATCCTAGAGAGCAGTGAGACAGTGAGAGATGAAAAAAAACAGTGTCCGTGTGGGTATTTATAATACAGGAGTCTGAGGCACAGGATGGAGATAAGTATTATGGACAGGGGACTCTTCTCATAGGCTGCATTCCTGTTTACATTGGTTGAGGAGAGATTGGCTGTATGGGCTTCTTAGGGACGCTTCACACAGTGACATTCCAGGATACACATCACGCTAAGTGGTCCATTATCAAACATGGGGGGGGGAAGAGGGGGACATGGAAATGTATGGTGCTTCATACTTCAGTATCGTAGTAGCCAGTCAGACAAGGTGGGGAGTCGGGAGAGCAGGATATGGAGAGAAGGTGCCTTTAGACTCCAGTCTATATTTTGTTTACTTTTCAGAGTCGCGGCCCCCTAGTTCCACTTGATGATCCATCCTCCCACACATTTAGTAAACACAGAACAGAATAATAAGAGTATTCAAGTACTGTTTATTTGCAGAGTTAGAGCTGTAGAGTGTTCCATACATCGTATGCATAGTCTATACATCTATGGGTCTTTATTCTATAGTTTGGGCGTCATAGCATGCTAGAGGGCATTAACAGGCTACGGGGGGTGAGTTATGGAGAGAAAAGGGCAGTTCATAGCGCATTCAAGCACGGACACGCTTCTCCTGTCTGCTCCATGCAAGAGCTTGTGTGATAATATCAGCAAAGGAGAAGAACATTCTGTATGAGTTCATCCATAAAGAGAGTTCTCTACTACATCTTCAGACCAATTCCTCAATGCATCCCTGGAACACCATCCATCAACATCTACCAGTGGAGGCTGGCTCTTAATAATGGCCGGAATGGAGTCAATGGAATGGTATCAAACGTGGTTGCCATTGGTTGATACCATTCCATTGACTCCAATCCGGCCATTACTATGAGCCGTCCTCCCCTCAGCAGCCTCCACTGACATCTACACACAGTTTATTAGTGTACTGCTGAAGAACTGATACGGCCTTTGCTTGGTATCACTTTAGTAGGTCTGTGACTAAGTTATGCAGACAACTGCTGTTATTGGAACTGCTGGCTTGTGACTCCTAGAGATTACGCGCCTCCACATCTTAATATACGTGGTGGTCCCCACTATCTACAGAGCATTTAGACTGGGCCCTTATGGCCAGGGAGAGTATGGTTACTGTAGGGTTACAGAGGGATGTGTTATACCTGCTGTGCAGGAGGTTAAACTAAGGTAGAGGTGGAGGTGAGCGGGGCAGGGTTAGGACTGGGTTAGCTGGAGCAGGTTAGGACTGGGTTCATCTGGTCCTCTCTCCCTCTATGTCTCTCGCCATCCCTCCCGCTCCTCTTTACTCTAGCAGTAGCCTGCGTAGCTCCTGTGGGTCTGTGACAGGCAGGGCACAGGTGAAGTCCTCACACACGTATGCTGTGGCACTGCCACCCTGGCAGGTCAGGGAGGAGAGGATGGGTAGACGCTGGTACAGATAGCCCTCTGTCTCCCCATCAGCTAACATCAGGACCTGGAGAGAGAGAGAGAGAGAGAGAGGCAGACAGAGGAATAGCAAATGCTGGTATATATTGTACACACAAGTGTACTTAAAAGGGTACAAACGCTCGTCACTGTTGTGGTCTCTGTTAGGTACAACCATTTAGTTATAGGTACATAATTGTACCCTTGCAGTTTGTACCTTAAAAGAGCCAATAGTGTACATTGGGGTACGAGAAATTACCTTTCTTATATAAGTCCATAGGAACAAAAGCGCACCTTTAGAAAAAGGTAAACATTTGTATTTTTAGGTTACCACCAAAGTGACAAAGTCGTTCCTTTTAAGTGGCAAAAATGTACCTCTAAACATTTTTGGGGGTGTTGTTCTTACACTGTATTGTATAAAAACTTACTTGCATATTTCCCAGGGTGCCATTCAAGTGAATTTCTTTGTTACCAGTACCACTCATGGCTGTTTGCTAGTGACAGAGACATGGTGCCTTAAATGGCTTTAACCCCTTTAGCCTTCACCAAGTGAGTGCCTAAGCAAATGTTTTATCATTTAAATTAAAAACTCTTTATGACAAGAAATGTCATACAGTGCCTTCAGAAAGTATTCACACCTCTTGATGTTTCCACATTTTGTTATGTTACAGTCTGAATTGAACATGTATTCAATTCAGATTTTGTGTCACAAGGCTACACACAGTAACCCATAAAGTCAAAGTGGAACTTTGTTTTTAGAATTTTTGACAAATGAATAAAAAATGTAGACCTGAAAGGTCTTCTGTCAACAAGTCTTCAACCCCTTTGTTATGGCAAGTCTAAATATGTTCAGGAGTAAAAATGTGCTTCCCATATCAACTAACAAGTTGCATGGATTTCACTCTGTGTGCAATAATAGGGGTTAACATGATTTATTTATGACTACCCCATCGCTGTGCCCCACACATAAAATGATCTGTAAGGTCGCTCAATCAAGTAGTACATTTGAAGCACAGATTCAACCAAAAAGACCAGGGAGGTTTTCCAACGCCTCGCAAAAAAAGGCACCGATTGGTAGATAGGTAAAAAATAAAAAAGCAGATTCTGAATATCCATTTGAGCATGGTGAAGATATTAAAGGGCCAATGCAGTAGGGCTGTACCCGACATAAAAAAATGTTGGTCCACTGAGTCATCCCGACCGTGAGTTATCCAATCGATTGGTCGAAATGTTTAAAATATTTTTTTTTCCATATATAGACAGACACACCCTGTGTGTTTGAATAAAACCAACTACATATGTACTGAGCTTGCCTGATGCTTTAAGCACACTGCTTGATGAAATAATTAAGACATACAAATGACTCAGGAAAGCGCCCGGTGGTCACACTGTGTTGGAAAAAAAGGACAGTTTGTGCATGTGTGACTGGCAAACGTTGCCTCGCTCTCCTCCCTACTGCAGCGAAAAAACACCGCAGCCCAGCAAGTGTTTATTGCGCTGTCCATGCAACATAATTACAGCCATTTAAGCTTCTTATTTGTTTCCGACAAAAGTTCTGTTACCGAAATCCCAAATTTGTCTAGAAAATACATTCCCTATTCCCTCAACCCTTGCTCTCTTTATGTGAAACATGGAAGCATCGCATGCATGTGATCAACAGGGCCTGACCTATAGCCTATCATAATCACATCGATACATTGTTATAACCAAACTCTGAACACGGTAACGTCAACAGCAAAATGGATGCGTACGACGTGAAAAATAAACGCGAAACAGGCGAATGTTCACTGGTTGCTCAGGAGGGAAAGGGAAAGTCAGATCTATGGAAGACATTTGACTTAGTTGTGGAAACTACTGGAGATAAAGAAAATGCTGTTAGATAACAATATAATTAGTTTCTGACCATTTGAAACAGTGTAAACAAGACTAAATAAATAAGAGTGTACCAGAGAGTCTGTTCTAACAGAAAAAAATATATATATAAAATATTTATTACGGCAGACTAAAAACATTATCATGCATTTGTGAATTAAGGTTAATTTATTGTTTAGGCCAATTATTCAAAGCTCCCTTTGTTATTTAATTTGAACACTAAAATGCCTGATTTCATTTCAAAGCATGAATGTCTCGAATGCTGTGTACTCTTTAATTACTTGTTACTTTTATCTGTTATTCTTATCTGTATTTTTTTTAAACTTCACTGTTGGTTAAGGGGCTAGCAAGTAAGCGTTTCACTGTAAGGTGTTGTATACCTGTTGTATGTGACTAATAAAATGTGAGTTGATGGCATATATAGGCCTAAGTAAGTTACAGTAATATTACTCAACAGGATGTGCTCTTAGGCCTACTGGTGGTGGTTACACAAGGCTACGAATGACAACAACATTACTTAATATTATAATGACGATCGTAATAATACTAATTGAAATGATAACAATAAGATGGAGATCAAGAGAAAGGAGGCTATAGGAGTGAGAGCTGCGTACATATTATGTTTGACAAACAGGTGCTGTTAGATAACAATATTATTTTTCTGCCTGTCTGGAACAGCGTGAACGCTAAATAAATGATGAGTAATACCAGTCTGTTCGACCGAGAGAGAAAAAAATGGGGAAGCTGTTATTACAGCAGAGCAAAGATTTAAAAACAGACAAATCTGTGAAATTGCTTCATCCAACATTTTGCCATCGCATGAGGCGTGGTGCTCACGGAATCATTAGGCTGTTAAACAAACACTGAAACAGGCAACTGAAGCAAGATCCGTCTTATTTCTAAACACATACAGTGCAATCAGAAAGTATTCAGACCCCTTCCCTTGTATACATTTTGTTACATTACAGCCTTATTCTAAAATGTATTTTTACCTCATCAATCTACACACAATACCCCCATGATGACAAATAAAAATCTGAAAAACCTAATTTACACAAGTATTCAGACCCTTTGCTATGAGACTCGTAATTGAGCTCAGGTGCATCCTGTCTCCAATGATAATCCTTGAGATGTTACTACAACTTGATTCTACAATTCAGTTTGAACATGATTTGGCAAGGCACACACCTGTCTATATAAGGTCCCACAGTTGCCAGTGCATGTCAGAACAAAAACCAAGCCATGAGGTCAAAGGAATTGTCCGTAGAGCTCTGAGACAGGATTGTATTGAGGCACAGATCTGGGGAAGGGTACCAAAACATTTCTGCAGCATTGAAGGTCCCAAAGAACACAGTAGGCTCCATCATTATTAAATGGAAGAAGTTTGGAACCACCAAGACTCTCCCTGGAGCTGGTTGCCTGGCCAAACTGAACAATCGAGGGAGAGGGCCTTGGTCAGGGAGGTGACCAAGAACCCGATGGTCACTTTGACAGAGCTACAGATTTCCTCTGTGGAGATGGGAGAACCTTCCAGAAGGACAACTATCTCTGCAGGACTCAAATTAGGCCTTTATGGTAGAGTGGCCAGACGGAAGCCACTCCTCAGTAAAAGACACAGCACAGCCCGCTTGGAGTTTGCCAAAAGGCACTTAAAGACTCTCAGACCATGAGAAACAAGATTCTCTGGTCTGATGAAACCAAGATTAAACTTTTTGGCCTGAATGTCAAGCGCCACGTCTGAAGGAAACCTGGCAGAAGGGACTAGGAGACTTGTCAGGATCAAGGCAAAGATGAACGGAGCAAAGTACAGAGAGATCCTTGATGAAAACCTGCTCCAGAGTGCTCAGGATCTCAGACTGGGCTGAAGATTCACCTTCCACCAGGACAACGACACTAAGCACACAGCCAAGACAACGCAGGAGAGGCTTCGGGACAAGTCTCTGAATGTCCTTGAGTGACCCAGCCAGTGCCCAGACTTGAACCCGATCGAACATCTCTGGAGAGACCTGAAAATAGCTCTCTGAAAACAGCTGTGCAGCAATGTTCCCCATCCAACCTGACAGAGCTTGAGGATCTGCAGAGAAGAATGGGACATACTACCCAAATACAGGTGTGCCAAGCTTCTATCGTCATACCCAAGAAGACTTGAGGCTGCCAAAGGTGCTTCAACAAAGTACTGAGTAAAGGGTCTGTATACTTATGTAAATGTGATATTTCAGTGTTTTATTTTTAATAAATTAGCCAAAAATGTGTAAAAAAAAAATGTTTTGCTTCGTCATTATTGGGTATTGTGTGTAGATTGTAGATAAAGTCAAGGGATCAGAATACTGTATATGGATGATGTATAAAACCAGGCACATTTAACAGTTAGGCTATTGATTACAGACCTAATTAAGTTGGGGTTTGTTCTCTCCTCAATTTTCTTAGACAATTAGGCTAACTCCACTTCGCACAGCGACTAGTATTACTAGAGAACGTTGGCAATTTTTTTTTAACCTTTATTTAACAAGGCAAGTCAGTTAAGAGCAAATTCTTATTTTCAATAACGGCCTCGGAACAGTGGCTGTTCAGGGACAGAACAACATATATTGTACCTCGTCAGCTCAGGGATTTAATTTGTAACCTTCCGGCTACGAGTCCAACGCTCTAACCACGAGGCTACGCTGCCGCCCCACAACGTCTGTCATTTCGTTGGACGATTTGGACGAACCCCCTGTAATTCTTTCTTTTTTCCCCAAGAAATGTTACTCTGAAGATTTTTTGAAGATATTTAAACAAGTCCATTTGTTTCACAAATTTCAAAACCATACCAAACCATCTCTGGTATAGTGTCACCATAACATTTGAATTGAGGAAGTGTGATCATAATCATTAGCGATATTGTGATCTAAATGTCCCCCAGCCTTAATGAGTGAGCTAAACAGTGCACTTGCACGTTAGATGTGTTTTAAGGCTAGGGATGCGAAAGTGAATCTATAATTTTCAAATGTTTCGGTCAGTTGTATTCTGCATTGCAATCTATTAACAGCAAGGGTTACATTAAATAGGAGCAATATTTTTTTATTGATGAATTTGGCAATATTCAAATCATACGCAGAAAACATGAACAAAAACATTTACTGTGAAAGTTGATACATGTAGTCCTTTGTACAGTTGAAGTCGGAAGTTTACATACACTTAGGTTGAAGTCATTAAAACGCGTTTTTCAATCACAAACTATAGTTTTGACAAGTCTGTTAGGACATCTTCTTTGTGCATGACACAAGTAATTGTTTACAGATTATTTCACTTATAATTCACTGTATCACAATTCCAGTGGGTCAGAAGTTTTCATACACTAAGTTGACAGCGCCTTTTAACAGCTTGGAAAATTCCAGAAAATTTGAGTCAATTGGAGGTGTACCTGTGGATGTGTTTCAAGGCCAACCTTCAAACTCAATGCCTCTTTGCTTGATATCATGTGAAAATCAAAATAAATCAGCCAAGACCTCAGAAAAAAAATGTAGACCTCCACAAGTCTGGTTCATCCTTGGGAGCAATTTCCAAACGCCTGAAGGTACCACGTTCATCGGTACAAACAATAGTACGCAAGTATAAACACCACGGGACCACGCAGCCGTCATACCGCTCAGGTAGAAGACACGTTCTGTCTCCTAAAGTGCAAATCAATCTTAGAACAACAGCAAAGGACCTTGTGAAGATGCTGGAGGAAACAGGTACAAAAGTATCTATATCCACAGTAAAACGAGTCCTATATCAACATAACCTGAAAGGCCGCTCAGCAAGGAAGAAGCCACTGCTCCAAAACCGCCATAAAAAAGCCAGACTACGGTTTGCAATTGCACATGGGGACAAAGATCGTACTTTTTGGAGAAATGTCCTCTGGTCTGATGAAACAAAAATAGAACTGTTTGGCCATATTGACCATCGTTATGTTTGGAGGAAAAAGGGGGAGGCTTGCAAGCCGAAGAACACTATCCCAACTGTGAAGCACGGCGGAGGCAGCATCATGTTGTGGGGGTGCTTTGCTGCAGGAGGGACTGGTGCACTTCACAAAATAGATGGCATCATGAGGTAGGGAAATTATGTGGATATATTGAAGCAATATCTCAAGACATCAGTTAGAAAGTTAAAGCTTGGTCGCAAATGGGTCTTCCAAATGGACAATGACCCAAAGCATACTTCCAAAGTTGTGGCAAATGGCATAAGGACAACAAAGTCAAGGTATTGGAGTGGCCATCACAAAGCCCTTACCTCAATCCCATAGACAATTTGTGGGCAGAACTGTAAAAGCGTGTGCGAGCAAGGAGGCCTACAAACCTGACTCAGTTACACCAGCTCTGTCAGGAGGAATGGGCCAAAATTCACCCAACTTATTGTGGGAAGCTTGTGGAAGGCTACCCAAAATGTTTGACCCAAGTCAAACAATTTAGTCAATGCTACCAAATACTAATTGATTGTATGTAAACTTCTGACCCACTGGGAATGTGATGAAAGAAATAAAAGCTGAAATAAATCTCTCTACTATTATTCTGACATTTCACATTCTTAAAATAAAGTGGTGATCCTAACTGACCTAAGACAGGGAATTTTAACTAGGATTTGTGGAATTGTGAAAAACTGAGTTTAAATGTATTTGGCTAAGGTGTATGTAAACTTCAGACTTCAACTGTAGGCAGCACGATCAATTTATCAAATCATTTATTGTTTCTTGTTCAAAGCGCGAGCAAAACCTGTCAAACGCAGACATTTCTCTCAAAACACAGGGATGACGATTCGCACGGGACTAGTATTATCAGAGGACCTTGGAGTACTCCCAAAAACAGTATGTTATTCTGGCTGGAATTGTTACTCTCCTGCCATGTACAAATGACTGACATGGCAGATTCGGACGGAACTAAAATTACAGATGTGGTGTTTTGCGCTTGTGCACATAATTACATTACCCGACCACCCACAGTAAAACGAATCCCGTCCAAATAGGGCTTAAGGCAAGTGCTGTTTCCTCGTCTCTGCTGCCTCCGCTGTATTGTTCTCAATCCCAATATGCTGGTTCATTTAGCTATTATGCACATAGCAACGTAGGGAAAGGCGCCAATTCTACGGGGCACGGAAGATTCTGTTTCAGAAAAATATGCGGTACAGAAATGCACCATTATACTAAATGATCCACACATGCACAGTAAATGGTACCGAACAGTACCATGTGAGATTGTGTACCTCTGAAGGTACATTGTGCATTTTGACATTGTTGTACCCCAGGGAACAATACTGTACCCTAACCCTACCCTTCCGAGAATGTAGCCCTGTCAGGAGAGAGAAGGGGGGGTGATGATAACAAGGAGGTAGCTTTTTCAATCAACAATCACTCTTTTTATCGACGAGGGCAGCTCTGCACTGTGCATGACTCACAGTGTGTGAGACTAGGGTGTGTGTATGTGTGTGGAGGTGGGGGGGGGGGGTCTGTTTTCCAGACTTCTCATCAGGAAGCGCCACATTCATATCGATCCCCTTTCCACCTCCCTGTGCCTCCCCCTCTCCCCGAAATAACTTCATAAGACTAGGGTCGATGCCCCCCATCACACCAGTTACAGTAAGAAAGAATATGTGTGTGTGTGTGTGTGTGTGTGTGTGTGTGTGTGTGTGTGTGTGTGTGTGTGAGTGTGGTCACTGAGAGGCAGCAGTGTTCCTCAACATCAATGTTCCTCAGTCTGCTTCCTGTCAAATGCGTGTCACTTCCTTTAGCCTATCAGACAATCTGGCTCCCCAAAGAGTGGGGGAGAGAAAGATGGAGGGAGAGAGGGATGGATGGAGAACAGGAGGACTCATGAGAAGAGGAGGAGAGAGAGGGTGACCCCGCTGCTGACCTTTTACCTGAGGTATTGCGGTCGGTCTCTAGTTCATCTACATGTATCGAGCGTCTTGTTGCGGTCATGTCACTAATGGGCTGGTTCCATTTCAACTGCTAGCCCCTAGCCCCTAACCCCTTGGCACTTCATAGATCTGACAGGATTGGATGGACATTAGAAATGGTGTCATTGACTCTCCCTCTAAGTAAAATGTCATTTTTTTTCGGGGCTTATCCTCTCAGATCTGAGTGAAGTGACTGGGGAGTAGTGGCTAGTAGTGAACTTGGAACAAGGCCCGAGGTTTAGTGAGCAGTGGGCTTTAATACTGAGACGTGGCAGGACACTATATTTACAGAGCGAGAGAAAGAGCTTTTGTTTGGCATAACACCAAAATATGTTTTATTTTATTTATCTTCGGGGAACACTGGTGAGAAGTGTGATGGAATGTGGGCAGAACAGCATGACTGTTGCCATGGAGACGAAATAAGGATTTCCCCGGCCTGCTGAACCCTTCTACTGGACTCTGCTCTTCCTCTCTTTCAGTCTCTTTCTTCTCCTCCTTTCTTTTTCTTTCTTTCTTTCTCTTTCTTTCTTTCTTTCTTTCATTCGTTCTTTCTTTCTTTCTCTCTGTTCCACTCTCACCTCTTTTCTTTCTCTCTTCCTCACTCTTCTTCTCTCTCGGTCTCTTTCTTTCTTATCTATCACTTGTCGAATAGCATACCTACTTCTCTATGGATGTCATGTTTCTGTCTGTATCCAGCACAACATGTCATACACCTGGGGAGAATACATGGCAAAGGCGCTATGTGAGAGTGTGTGTATAGTTGGATTCGTAGTCTGTGTGTGTGTGTGTTCTAGGTGAGTGAGTCTGTAGTTCGTTAGCACAGACGGCACAGTTGGCTGCACACAACAGCATTGCTAAACTCCCACAGGCTTCGTCCCCTCATACTCTGACTGACCCTGCTACCGCAGGCACGTACACCGCTGTGTTGCATTTGTGCCAAACTCCACTTCTTCCATGAAGTTTAAACCGTGCAGCGATATTATGAGCTGTCCCACCTGTGTGCGTGTGTGTGTGTGCTAGAGAACAGATGGCTCAGGCTTATGACACAGAGAGTAATAGAACTAACAGTGTAGCCTACCTGCACTGCCACAAATAAACAGACACATGCACAGGAGCCCACTGCCTGCTGACACGCACGCACACACACACACAAACACACATACACGCACACACACACACACACACACACACACACACACACACACACACACACACACTTTATGAGCTCCCGAATCCTGACACACCTGAGGAAGAGTGATGAGCATAACATCTCTGAAATCCTGGGCTTTGTGCAGCCATGCATGAAGAAATGTACTCTCTCTCTCTCTCTCTCTCTCTCTCTCTCTCTCACTCACACCCACTCACTCACTCACTCACACAGAGTCGAGGACCTGTTCAGTCACTGAAACAACCTGGCATCTGGACATCCCCGCAGGCAACACAGACGCCGCTCTGACGTGTGGCGAACAGCGCAGGCACACATGCAAAACACACATGCAGTCAGCAGCTCACATCACCGCAAGATACATGTATTAATGTAATATCTAACAAGAGAGAGGGTGAGAGGCCGAGGGAGAGAGACCAGGCGAGAGGCAGAGTGAGAGGTATACAGTGGGGAGAACAAGTATTTGATATACTGACAATATTGCAGGTTTTCCTACTTACAAAGCATGTAGAGGTCTGTAATTTTTATCATAGGTACACTTCAACTGTGAGAGACGGAATCTAAAACAAAAATCCAGAAAATCACATTGTATGATTTTTAAGTAATTCATTTGCATTTTATTGCATGACATAATTATTTGATCACCTACCAACCAGTAAGAATTCTGGCTCTCACAGAACTGTTCTCCACTCATTACCTGTATTAACTGCACCTGTTTGAACTCGTTACCTGTATAAAAGACACCTGTCCACACACTCAATCAAACAGACTCAAACCTCTCCACAATGGCCAAGACCAGAGAGCTGTGTAAGGACATCAGGGTTAAATTGTAGACCTGCCCAAGGCTGGGATGGGCTACAGGACTATAGGCAAGCAGCTTGGTGAGAAGGCAACAACTGTTGGCGCAATTATTAGAAAATGGAAGAAGTTCAAGATGACGGTCAATCACCCTCGGTCTGGGGCTCCATGCAAGATCTCACCTCGTGGGGCATCAATGATCATGAGGAAGGTGAGGGATCAGCCCAGAACTACACGGCAGGACCTGGTCAATGACCTGAAGAGAGCTGGGACCACAGTCTCAAAGAAAACCATTAGTAACACACTACACTGTCATGGATTAAAATCCTGCAGTGCACGCAGTGTCCCCCTGCTCAAGCCAGCGCATGTCCAGGCCTGTCTAAAGTTTGCCAATGACCATCTGGATGATCCAGAGAAGGAATGGGAGAAGGTCATGTGGTCTGAAGAGACAAAAATAGAGCTTTTTGGTCTAAACTCCACTCACAGTGTTTGGAAGAAGAAGAAGGATGAGTACAACCCCAAGAACACCATCCCAACCGTGAAGCATGGAGGTGGAAACATCATTCTTTGGGGATGCTTTTCTGCAAAGGGGACAGGACGACTGCACCGTATAGAGGGAAGGATGGATGGGGTCATGTATCGCGAGATCTTGGCCAACAACCTCCTTCCCTCAGTAAGAGCATTGAAGATGGGTCGTGGCTGGGTCTTCCAGCATGACAACGACCCGAAACACACAGCCAGGGCAACTAAGGAGTGGCTCCGTAAGAAGCATCTCAAGGTCCTGGAGTGGACTAGCCAGTCTCCAGACCTGAACCCAATAGAAAATCTTTGGAGGGAGCTGAAAGTCCGTATTGCCCAGCGACAGCCCCAAAACCTGAAGGATCTGGAGAAGGTCTGTATGGAGGAGTGGGCCAAAATCCCTGCTGCAGTGTGTGCAAACCTGGTCAAGAACTACAGGAAACGTATGAACTCTGTAATTGCAAACAAAGGTTTCTGTACCAAATATTAAGTTCTGCTTTTCTGATGTATCAAATACTTATGTCATGCAATAAAATGCAAATTAATTACTTAAAAATCATACAATGTGATTTTCTGGATTTTTGTTTTAGATTCCATCTCTCACAGTTGAAGTGCACATATGATAAAAATTACAGACCTCTACATGCTTTGTAAGTAGGAAAACCTGCAAAATCGGCAGTGTATCAAATACTTGTTCTCCCCACTGTAGTTGTGGACATGGGGTCTGTGTCAGTGAACTAGGAGTTTTATCAGGAAGTCAAAGACGGTCTAAATCACATGGTGAGGAGACATCGGACGCCCTGCCGCGTCCCGTATATCCAACCACTGACAGCCTAGCGTCGCTTCAAAACGACTTGTGTTGGAAGTTGAGCGTCGATAAAAAGATATTATCAAGACTGACGCTCAGATTTAAATGTCACAGGAGATTATCCCTAATAAATAACGCCACTTGACTAGGAATTATTACTCGCTCTAAATGCTAAAATACCACTGAGACATTAGTCCCGTTTCAAAAGTCCCCGTTCACTCCACCTACGTCCCACTAGTGTTGTCACCCGCAGCTCAACAATTACCAAAATATCAGATTGTGTCAAACTACTGGTTTCACACTAAACTGAAAATGAGTATGTGTAGGACTGAAGAGGCTGCGAGGGCAGTCTTAAGCTCGGGACGATTTGGAACTGGGTACACACTAATTGGTGGGACATGGAGCCTGGTAACACTTCACATCAAAGTGGGACTTGAAAAGGGGTGTGATTAAAATGGAGGCTGGACAGGGAGAGAGCCCGCTACAGCTGTATTAGATGGGACTGTTAAAAATGCAGAAAATCAGGAAATCAAAATAAACGTTCTACCACATTGACCAATATTCTTATTTGGGGGAAGCTTGATTGATTCAGAGTTCGTGCATATAAACGTTTATCTGTGAAAATTGTTTCTAAAGACTTGTACTTTTCTATTTTTGTGAAAATCACTTGCGCTGCTCATGCTTTGAAGTCCACAATGTAGGGGCGAGTTTGTAAGGGCTATGCTAGGTGGTGATTGACAGAGATCAGCCAATTAAAACCCGTGGCTGTTTCAGCCACACCTGCCTCACACTTCCAGTCAAGTCTCGTTCTGAAGAACTGTGAAGCCAGGCGGTTCGACCGAGAGAGAGCTTGCCTCAGGACTACCTGACATGATGACTCCTTGCTGTCCCCAGTCCACCTGGCCGTGCTGCTGCTCCAGTTTCAACTGTTCTGTCTGTGATTATTATTATTTGACCATGCTGGTCATTTATGAACATTTGAACATCTTGGCCATGTTCTGTTATAATCTCCACCCAGCACAGCCAGAAGAGGACTGGCCACCCCACATAGCCTTGTTCCTCTCAAGGTTTCTTCCTAGGTTTTGGACTATCTAGGGAGTTTTTCCTAGCCACCGTGCTTCTACACCTGCATTGCTTGCTGTTTGGGGTTTTAGACTGGGTTTCTGTACAGCACTTTGAGATATCAGCTGATGTACGAAGGGATATATAAATACATTTGATTTGATTTGCTAGTGGATGAGATTACACGCTAAATTAGAGTGTTGAATTAGTAGCTGGACACAGTGGTGAAAGCTGCCCAGGGCCTACCTGTCCAGGGCCTGCCTGTCCAGGGCCTACCTGTCCAGGGCCTACCTGTCCAGGGCCTACCTGTCCAGAGCCTACCTGTCCAGGGCCTACCTGTCTTGTCCGGACGCACTGGCCAATAAATGGCATTAAGCTATTTAATCCATGCTTTCTCAAACTCGGTCCTGCACATTTTGTTTTTTGTCCTAGCACTACACAGCTGATTCAAATAATCAAAGCGTGATAATGAGTTGGTTATTTGAATCAGCTGTGTAGTGCGAAGGCTAGGACCGAGGGAAACCCTGATCTGATTCATTAATACGATTCGTCCACGGGAACTGGAGAGTGAGTGTGTCAAAGAAGTACCAGAGAGGAGAGGAAGAGAGAGGAGAGGAAGAGAGAGGAGAGGAAGAGAGAGAGACAGAAAAATAAGAGAGGGTTGAGTTAGAGGTAGCAGAGAGTGAGAGAGAGAAATCTCAGTCCCAGACGTCGATAGATGCTACCCGATCCTATAGGACAGCCAAGAGAGGAATGACTGAGGGAGAGGATGCTTGCTCGGCGCCATTGACTAGCTGCCTAAGTGAGTGTTTATCAGTCACCAGAAACATCTCCACTCCCTATTGCTCCAAAGCATGCACACACACACACACACACACACACACACACACACACACACACACACAGGTTACATCCTCCAGAGTGGGTGGGTGTGTGTATCAGCCTCTACAATCAGTCAACATCCTCACTCTGTATTGTTCCGACGCACAAACGCGATTGGCTACATATTCCTGATTCTCCAGGGTGCGTGTGTGTCTTATCAGTGTGCCGTGGGTATTATTTACACAGCTGCAGTGTGGATAAGAGCTGAGCCTTGTTGAGGAGTGACAGACAACAGGAGACGAAACCGCGGAGAGAGAGACAGCCAAAGAGGATCTGACGTGGGCTACAGGCTCATTGACAGAGACTGATCGGAGTTTAAACACTGACTGAGTTCGCAAACTTCACATATGCACACTCATCCCTCCCCTCCCCACCCTTCATCCATCCCAACTTCTCCCTCTTTCTTTTCCCTACGGGAGACGAGAAGGTGAGGGACAGATGGATGGGGACGTGACGATAGAGTGATGATGATAGGAGTTGATTGGAGTGTAATCGTGAAGGAAGGAGAAATGGAGATGTCGGAAGGCTGCAGACAGCTCCCTGAGATGGAATCCGTCTGCTAGAATGTCTAGAGCTGTCAATCAAACTATGGTCTGGCCTCTGACTGGTCGATAGGCTCAGCAGGCGATTAACAGAGTGCAATAAAATGGCTAACACACACACACACGCACTCTCTGAGAGTGGGCGATGAGAACCCCCGACAGAACTGGACGACAGGAGGAGGAGAGGAAAGAAGGGAGGAGAGCAGGTGGGGGACAAGTCAAGCTGTTGCATGCTGGGTAGCTCCGAGAACACCTACAGCTCAGAAAAGGACATGGGGGGGAAGAGGGAAGGGAGGATAGAGGATAAGAGAAAAGGGAGGAGAAAATGTAAGGAAGCAGAGCGAATGAGAGAAAAGCGTGAATAAGTGAAGGGAGTTGGTAAAAGAGAGGGAAGCAGTAGTGATAGATCAGTAGTGTGTAAGGTGGCAGACTGTTCTATGCTTGTTAAGTCTGCTGTCATCCTGTGTCGACAGCAGGGTTGTTACCATTGCTCCTCTCTCCTCTCCCTCCTCTCTCAGCTCTCCTGCTCCCTCTTTCCCCCCATCCCTTCCACCCCTCCATCTTACTAATTCCCTCTATTCCCCCCCTTTATCTCTCCCCCTCCTTCCCTCCCCCTTACTCTGTTGGTGTCTCAGAGGTCTTGTTAGAGAAGTCATTTGTCTCCCTCGTTTATTACAGACCATTCTAAAGGCCTGACTGTTAGAGGCCACAAACCTCTGTCCTCAACTCATCCCTCTCTTTCTGTTTCTCCTCCTGAGTCCTCTCCTTATGTTGCCTTCTCATCTTCTCTGCAGTCTTCTCCTGTTTCATCTCTCCATTCCCCTGATCTCTATTCTGCTCGTGTCCTTTCTTACCCCCGTTTCCCTCCTTCCCAAATCACCTGAAAGGATCCCCCAGACTCGCCCAAATACCACCCCCAACAACCCTCCCATATACAAGTACCCCAAGGGCCCCTTCAACACCTGCCACAGACATTTAAGGGCCCTAACAACCCCTCCACATACCCGATCCCCTCCCTGTTGCACTACTTAGTACACTCCCTAGGAAACAACCCAGAGTAACCTTTCTCATGCTCTTCTCTGGGTCGAATGGTGTACTGCAGACAGTACTAGTGCAAGGGAGTCTTCCTAGAAAAGGTATAGTTTAAAGTGGAGGTACATACAGTCTAACTGAGATGTTTTCCACAAGACAAAGTAGCCAGTCAGGCTCCCCCGGGCTGGTAGGTGTTAAAATGTATGTTTTGCTGAACATGCTCTATTTTGCTGGCCTCTGGTACATTCAAATGCTAGATTTTATTTTCAAACAGCAACTATCAGGAAATAACACTGATAAAATGTTTTCACACTTGTACAGTGTTGGTTTCATCAGATGTTGTACAATGTTATATAAAAACACAGGGAAAACTTAATTTTGACTGTCTCGGCCTTTAGGCTTCAAGCTTTTTTTTTAAGAGGCTTGTTTTCAACTATCTACAATCCAGGTATGATTGAAGAAGCAAGCAGGTGTTAAACATGGGTTTTGCTACACAGACAGCAGCATTTGACTACTCCACTGTCAACACTTTGGTTGAACTTGGCGCTTGGCGATCCGCGCTTCACATGCGTGCCGAACCGCGCGGGGGGGGGGTGATCTACGGTCCGTTACACCACTACAGTCTAACAATGATGAACAACCAAGTTGACAGAGCTGGGAGAGTTTAAAAATAATAAATGGGCAAATATTGTACAATCCAGGTGTACAAAGCTCTTAGAGACGTACCCAAAAAGACACAGCTGTAATCGCTGCCAAAGGTGATTCTAACATGTATTGACTCAAGGGGTTGAATATTTATCTAATCTTGATTAAATAAGTATTCAACTCCCTTTATTATTTTTTATACTCTTAATTAAAGCTGTGTCAAGTTGGTTGTTCATCAATGTTAGACAGTAGTGGTGTAACAGACCGTAGTTGGCAGCGATTACAGCTGTGTCTTTTTGGGCACGTCTCTTAAGAGATTTGTACACCTGGATTGTACAATATTTGCTCATGATTCTTTTTTAAACTCTTCAAGCTCCGTCAAGTTGGTTGTTCATCATTGTTAGACAGTAGAGGTGTAACGGACTGTAGCTGATCCGTGAACTGTACGGATCACCCTCTGCGGTTCGGCACCCATGCGAACCGCAAATCAATTGCAAAGTTTAACCATCATAGTGTGAAATACAGTTTTACTGCCGCGGTTACTTTTTAAAGTGATAATTCCCTACGTCTTGCAGTGAAAAGATAAAGACAAGACAGATGCTGTGTTTTACTCTGAAGCCTGAAGGTTAATTTGATAATTTAAAAAAAGCATTTGTGTGCACTGTTCACGTGAACGGGGCACGTTGAATCCCAACGAATCAATCCTGGATGCTCGCGTTGCAAAAAGGAAAGAAGAAAATAAGACCATTGACAGACATCGCTGGCGGAGGAGCTGAAGAACTGGAAAAGCCTCCCGCTTCATTTAAGTCTCATGTATGGGAGCATTTTTGCTTCCCTGTCAAATATGATGACGGAAGAAGGGTGGTGGACAACACCATTACGGTGTGTAGTCATTGTGCCACAAGAAAGCCGTAGGATCATGGAAATACATTGAGCATGGCCACACATTTAGAGCATCATCACCCTGGTGTGTCAGTGACGGGAACCAACTCAGCCCAGAGACAACTTCTCACCGCTTTGCCAACACCATCAAAGAGGAGATGGTATCCTACAAGGCAGCAAGCGGCATTCCAGTGGATGGTGATCCCCTGACATGGTGATCCACTGGCATGGTGTTCCACTGGCATGGTGATCCCCTGGCATGGTGATCCACTTGCATGGTGTTCCAGTGAATGGTGATCCCCTGGCATGGTGATCCACTGGCATGGTGTTCCAGTGAATGGTGATCCCCTGGCATGGTGATCCACTGGCATGGTGTTCCAGTGAATGGTGATCCACTGGCATGGTGTTCCAGTGGATGGTGATCCACTGACATGGTGATCCACTGGCATGGTGTTCCAGTGGATGGTGATCCACTGACATGGTGATCCACTGGCATGGTGTTCCAGTGAATGGTGATCCCCTGGCATGGTGATCCACTGGCATGGTGTTCCAGTGATTGGTGATCCCCTGGCATGGTGATCCACTGGCATGGTGTTCCAGTGAATGGTGATCCACTGGCATGGTGTTCCAGTGGATGGTGATCCACTGACATGGTGATCCACTGGCATGGTGTTCCAGTGGATGGTGATCCACTGACATGGTGATCCACTGGCATGGTGTTCCAGTGGATGGTGATCCACTGACATGGTGATCCACTGGCATGGTGTTCCAGTGGATGGTGATCCACTGACATGGTGATCCACTGGCATGGTGTTCCAGTGGATGGTGATCCCCTGGCATGGTGGAAAAGCAATGAGCGTAAATACCCTCACATTGTCATGACGGCAAGACACTACCTGACTGTGCCTGGCACTTCAGTTCCTAGCGAGAGAGTGTTCTCCACGGCAGGGGACAATGTGACTGCAAAGAGGTCTACCCTCTCCCCAGACAATGTAGACATCCTCATCTTTTGGAAAAAATCATTTTAATTTATAAGCTCAGGTCTGTTTTGCTTTCTTTCTTTTTGTACTTTTGTTTGATGACGTGGACACAGGCTATTTTTTCATTCACTATTGTTCAAAGGAAGAAGGTATCATGCCTCATATTGCACTTTAATTTAACAATTGAGTATTGAATATTTTATTTTAATATTTTATTTAAACATTGAAAAGTTCCTTGCTTTAAGTGTTCTTTAAGTAATAAATGGAAAGCAAAGTTGTGTCTCCCTTTTTTTTTTGCTGATCTGAAAAACGATCCGATCCGTGACTCAAAACCGTGATCCGAACCATGAGTTTTGTGATCCGTTGCACCACTACTAGACAGTCATTTTCAAGTCGTGCCAGAGATTTTCAAGCCCATTTAAGTCAAAACTGTAAATGGGCCAATCGGGAACCTTCAATGTCATCTTGGTAAGTAACTTGTGTATATATGGCCTTGGGTTTAAGGTTATTATTGTCCTTCTGAAAGTTAAAATTTGTCTCCCGGCAGGTTTTCCTCTAGGATTGTGCCTGTTCTCAGGTCTTTATTTTTATACAAACAAAACTCCCTAGTCCTTGCTGATGATGAGCATATCCATAACATGACGTAGCTACCACCATGCTTCAAAATATGACGAGTAATACTCAGTGATGTTGGATTTCCCCCAAACATAATGCTTTATATTCAGGACAAAAAGTACATTTCTTTTCCACATATTTTGCAGTATTACTTAGTGTCTTATTGCAAACAGGAAGCATGTTTGACATATTTCTTATTCTGTACAGACTTCCTGTCACGACTCCCGTTGAAGTTGGCTCCCCTGCCTGTTCAGGTGGCGCCCGGCGGTCGTCGTCACCGGCCTACTAGCCGCCACCGATCCCTTTTTCTTTTCGGTTAGTTTTGTCTCATTTGTTACACCTGTTCCTATTTTGTGTGTGCTTGATTTGCTTCCCTATTTAGCGTGTGGAACTTGCCCCTTTGTTGTGCGGGATTATTTTGACGTTCACGTATATCTTCAATACTTCCGGCGCTGACAGAGATGGCCGCCTCGCTTCGCGTTCCTAGGAAACTATGCAGTTTTTTGTTTTTTTTACGTGTTATTTCTTACATTAGTACCCCAGGTCATCTTAGGTTTCATTACATACAGTCGAGAAGAACTACTGTATATAAGATCAGCGTCAACTCACCATCAGTACGACCAAGAATATGTTTTTCGCGACGCGGATCCTGTGTTCTGCCTTACAAACAGGACAACGGAATGGATCGCATGCAGCGACCCAAAAAAACGACTCCGAAAGAGGGAAACGAGGCGGTCTTCTGGTCAGACTACGGAGACGGGCACATCGTGCCCCACTTCCTAGAATTCTTCTTGCCAATGCCCAGTCTCTTGAAATCCGAGCAAGGGTAGCATTCCAGAGGGACATCAGAGACTGTAACGTTCTGTGCTTCACGGAAACATGGCTCACTGGAGAGACGCTATCCGAAGCGGGGCAGCCAACGGGTTTCTCCACGCATCGCGCCGACAGAAACAAACACCTTTCTGGTAAGAAGAGGGGTGGGGGTGTATGCCTTATGGCTAACAAGGCATGGTGTGATGAAAGAAACATACAGGAACTCAAATCCTTCTGTTCACCTGATTTAGAATTCCTCACAATCAAATGTAGACCGCATTATCTACCAAGAGAATTCTCTTCGATTATAATCACAGCCGTATATATCCCCCCCCAAGCAGACACATCAATGGCTCTGAACGAACTTTATTTAACTCTTTGCAAACTGGAAACCATTTATCCGGAGGCTGCATTCATTGTTGCTGGGGATTTTAACAAGGCTAATCTGAAAACAAGACTCCCTAAATTTTATCAGCATATCGATTGCGCAACCAGGGGCGGAAAAACCTTGGATCACTGTTACTCTAACTTCCGCGACGCATATAAGGCCCTGCCCCGCCCCCCTTTCGGAAAAGCTGACCACGACTCCATTTTGCTGATACCTGCCTACAGACAAAAACTAAAAAAAGAAGCTCCCACGCTGAGGTCTGTCCAACGCTGGTCCGACCAAGCTGACTCCACACTCCAAGACTGCTTCCATCACGTGGACTGGGACATGTTTCGTATTGCGTCAGATAACAACATTGACGAATACGCTGATTCGGTGTGCGCTTTCATTAGAACGTGCGTTGAAGATGTCGTTCCCATAGCAACGATTAAAACATTCCCTAACCAGAAACCGTGGATTGATGGCAGCATTCGCGTGAAACTGAAAGCGCGAACCACTGCTTTCAAACAGGGCAAGGTGTCTGGTAACATGACTGAATACAAACAGTGCAGCTATTCCCTCCGTAAGGCTATCAAACAAGCTAAGCGTCAGTACAGAGACAAAGTAGAATCTCAATTCAACGGCTCAGACACAAGAGGCATGTGGCAGGGTCTACAGTCAATCACGGACTACAAGAAGAAATCCAGCCCAGTCACGGACCAGGATGTCTTGCTCCCAGGCAGACTAAATAACTTTTTTGCCCGCTTTGAGGACAATACAGTGCCACTGACACGGCCTGCAACGGAAACATGCGGTCTCTCCTTCACTGCAGCCGAGGTGAGCAAAACATTTAAACGTGTTAACCCTCGCAAGGCTGCAGGCCCAGACGGCATCCCCAGCCGCACCCTCAGAGCATGTGCAGTCCAGCTGGCTGGTGTGTTTACGGACATATTCAATCAATCCCTATACCAGTCTGCTGTTCCCACATGCTTCAAGAGGGCCACCATTGTTCCTGTTCCCAAGAAAGCTAAGGTAACTGAGCTAAACGACTACCGCCCCGTAGCACTCACTTCCGTCATCATGAAGTGCTTTGAGAGACTAGTCAAGGACCATATCACCTCCACCCTACCTGACACCCTAGACCCACTCCAATTTGCTTACCGCCCAAATAGGTCCACAGACGATGCAATCTCAACCACACTGCACACTGCCCTAACCCATCTGGACAAGAGGAATACCTATGTGAGAATGCTGTTCATCGACTACAGCTCGGCATTCAACACCATAGTACCCTCCAAGCTCGTCATCAAGCTCGATGCCCTGGGTCTCGACCCCGCCCTGTGCAACTGGGTACTGGACTTCCTGACGGGCCGCCCCCAGGTGGTGAGGGTAGGTAACAACATCTCCTCCCCGCTGATCCTCAACACTGGGGCCCCACAAGGGTGCGTTCTGAGCCCTCTCCTGTACTCCCTGTTCACCCACGACTGCGTGGCCACGCACGCCTCCAACTCAATCATCAAGTTTGCGGACGACACAACAGTGGTAGGCTTGATTACCAACAACGACGAGACGGCCTACAGGGAGGAGGTGAGGGCCCTCGGAGTGTGGTGTCAGGAAAATAACCTCACACTCAACGTCAACAAAACTAAGGAGATGATTGTGGACTTCAGGAAACAGCAGAGGGAACACCCCCCTATCCACATCGATGGAACAGTAGTGGAGAGAGTAGCAAGTTTTAAGTTCCTCGGCATACACATCACAGACAAACTGAATTGGTCCACTCACACAGACAGCATCGTGAAGAAGGCGCAGCAGCGCCTCTTCAACCTCAGGAGGCTGAAGAAATCCGGCTTGTCACCAAAAGCACTCACAAACTTCTACAGATGCACAATCGAGAGCATCCTGGCGGGCTGTATCACCGCCTGGTACCGCAACTGCTCCGCCCTCAACCGTAAGGCTCTCCAGAGGGTAGTGAGGTCTGCACAACGCATCACCGGGGGCAAACTACCTGCCCTCCAGGACACCTACACCACCCGATGTTACAGGAAGGCCATAAAGATCATCAAGGACATCAACCACCCGAGCCACTGCCTGTTCACCCCGCTATCATCCAGAAGGCGAGGTCAGTACAGGTGCATGAAAGCTGGGACCGAGAGACTGAAAAACAGCTTCTATCTCAAGGCCATCAGACTGTTAAACAGCCACCACTAACATTGAGTGGCTGCTGCCAACACACTGACACTGACTCAACTCCAGCCACTTTAATAATGGGAATTGATGGGAAATGTTGTAAATATATCACTAGCCACTTTAAACAATGCTACCTTATATAATGTTACTTACCCTACATTATTCATCTCATATGCATACGTATATACTGTACTCTATATCATCGACTGCATCCTTATGTAATACATGTATCACTAGCCACTTTAACTATGCCACTTTGTTTACATACTCATCTCATATGTATATACTGTACTCGATACCATCTACTGTATCTTGCCTATGCTGCTCCGTACCATCACTCATTCATATATCCTTATGTACATATTCTTTATCCCCTTACACTGTGTATAAGACAGTAGTTTAGGAATTGTTAGTTAGATTACTTGTTGGTTATTACTGCATTGTCGGAACTAGAAGCACAAGCATTTCGCTACACTCGCATTAACATCTGCTAACCATGTGTATGTGACAAATAAAATTTGATTTGATTTGATTTGTCGTTGTTGTTGTTAGTGCTCTGGACCGTGTTACCCGTTGTTTTGGGTTGGTCAGTGTTTTGCGCCCTGCGTGTTTGGGCATTTACTTTTGGTGCCGCATTAAGGTGCATCTTTCCCCTGGACCTCTCTGCTCTCTGCGCCTGATTCCTCTCTACACACCTAGCCAGCCGTGACACCTTCTTCTTTTCACTCGGTCATTTAGGTTAGTATTGTGGAGTAACTGCAATGCTGTTTATCCATCCTCAGTTTTTACAGAGTGAGTCCATGCCGCTTATGTGACTTCAGAAAATGTAGCTTTGCCATAACAAATGTGTTGAATACTTGACTCAAGACATTTCAGATGTCTCAAGTTGAGGGAGCGTGCAATTGGCATGCTGACTGCAGCAATGTCCACCAGAGCTGTTGCCAGATAAATAAATGAACATTAAAATTACCAAAAGCCGCCGCCAACGTTGTTTTAGAGAATTTGGCAGCATGTCCAACCGCAGACAATGCCAGCCCAGGACCTCCACATCTGGCTTCTTCACCTGCGGGATTGTCTGAGCCCAGCCACCCGGACAGTTGAAGAAACTGTGGGTTTGCACAACCGAATAATTTCTGCACAAACTGTCAGAAACTGTCTCAGGGAAGCTCATCTGCTCGCAAGCCTCACCAGGGTCTTGAACTGACCGCAGTTTGGTGTCCTAACTGACTTCAGTGGGCAAATGCTCACCTCCACTAACACGCTGGAGAAGTGTGTTCTTCTCAGATGAATTCGGTTTCAACTGCACCGGGCAGATGGCTGACAGGTTGTATGGTGTTGGGTGAGCGAGTGGTCTGTGAACAGAGTACCCCGTGATGGCGGTGGGGTTATGGTATGGGTAGCTATGAACAACGAACACAATTGCATTTTATCTATGGCAATTTGAATGCACAGAGATACGAATGACGAGATCCTGAGGCCCGTTATCGAGCCATTCATCCCCCGCCATCACCTCATGTTTCAGCATGTTAATGCAAGAATCTGTACACAATTTACTGAAGCTGCAAATATGCCATACTCACCAGACATGACACCCATTGAGCATGTTTGGGATGCTCTGGGTCGACGTGAACAGCGTGTTCCAGTTCCCAATAACATGACTAAAAGAATGTGGACACCTGCTCATTTAACATCTCATTACAAAATCATGGGCATTAACATGGAGTTGGTTCCCCGTTTGCTGTTATAAGAGCCTCACACTTCTGGGAACGCTTTCCACTAGATGTTGGAGCATTACTGCGGGTAATTGCTTCCATTCAGTGATAAGAGCATTAGTGAGGTTCGGCACTTATGTTGGGCGCTTAGGCCGGTCTCACAGTTGCCGTTCCAATACATCCTCAAGGTGTTTGATGGGGTTGAGGTCAGGGCTCTGTGCAGGACAGTTAAGTTCTACCATACCAATCTCAACAAACCATTTCTGTATGGACCTCGCTTTGTGCACGGGGGCATGGTCATGCTGAAACAGGACAGGGCCTTCTCCAAATTGTTGCCACGAAGTTAGAAGCACAGAATCGTCTAGTATGCTGTAGCGTAGTGTTAAGATTTGCCTTCACTGGAACTAAGGGGCCTTGCCCAAACCATGAACAACATACCAAAAGAGAAATGACATGGTTACAGTAGGCTAGCCAAGAGGAATAACATGGTTACAGTAGGCTAGCCAAGAGGAATGACATGGTTACAGTAGGCTAGCCAAGAGGAATGACATGGTTACAGTAGGCTAGCCAAGAGGAATGACATGGTTACAGTAGGCTAGCCAAGAGGAATGACATGGTTACAGTAGGCTAGCCAAGAGAAATGACATGGTTACAGTAGGCTAGCCAAGAGGAATGACATGGTTACAGTAGGCTAGCCAAGAGGAATGACATGGTTACAGTAGGCTAGCCAAGAGGAATGACATGGTTACAGTAGGCTAGCCAAGAGAAATGACATGGTTACAGTAGGCTAGCCAAGAGGAATGACATGGTTACAGTAGGCTAGCCAAGAGGAATGACATGGTTACAGTAGGCTAGCCAAGAGGAATGACATGGTTACAGTAGGCTAGCCAAGAGGAATGACATGGTTACAGTAGGCTAGCCAAGAGGAATGACATGGTTACAGTAGGCTAGCCAAGAGAAATGACATGGTTACAGTAGGCTAGCCAAGAGGAATGACATGGTTACAGTAGGCTAGCCAAGAGGAATGACATGGTTACAGTAGGCTAGCCAAGAGGAATGACATGGTTACAGTAGGCTAGCCAAGAGGAATGACATGGTTACAGTAGGCTAGCCAAGAGGAATGACATGGTTACAGTAGGCTAGCCAAGAGGAATGACATGGTTAC
The DNA here is from genome assembly GCF_036934945.1 of Oncorhynchus masou masou. Classification (NCBI taxonomy): domain Eukaryota; kingdom Metazoa; phylum Chordata; class Actinopteri; order Salmoniformes; family Salmonidae; genus Oncorhynchus; species Oncorhynchus masou. The sequence goes on from NC_088242.1 coordinate 30,247,903, forward strand.
AGTAGGCTAGCCAAGAGGAATGACATGGTTACAGTAGGCTAGCCAAGAGGAATGACATGGTTACAGTAGGCTAGCCAAGAGGAATGACATGGTTACAGTAGGCTAGCCAAGAGGAATGACCAGTATTTTTTGAAGCTTTCTTTTTGCAGACTATCAACAGCAGCTGGCATATTGCTAGTATGTTTACTATTGTTGGTTAACTTTTGCAAATCGCTTTCCCTAAAAGAAATACGCTCAGTGAGACATCAGTACTGCTCGAGAAGTTACGTGATGGCGCTTGAATGAACAGTCAATCAGATTTCTCAAATACAAATAGCATGACATTTACGCGTGTAGTCTTCAACGGTAGACTGCGACAGAGCAGGTAAATGTTGAACTGGAATGCAAAAAGGCACTGAAAGGTTACTGGCCCAGTGAATGACGATATCCACTGGCCCAACGTGATTTAGTGGCCCCGGGCCAGCGGGCCTTCGTTACTGTTAGACCCAGCGTGCGAAATAAAATAAATGAATGTGCCATTAAACAAGAGCTGCTGGTTTTCTGTTCTAACTGATAATTCATTGCACCCACCTGGTGTCCCAGGTTTAAAACAATGAAAAAACACTCTGGAACTAGCGTCGAGATCCAGAGTTGAGTTTGAGGGCTCTAGATTAGAGCAATGAATATACATGGCATAAACAAAGTACGTGCACTTGTGGTCAAATGCATCAAACTGGACACAGCTCATTCCCCTCAATTAACCCTGCCTTGCCTCAGCCCTGACCGACAGATGACTTCATGATTAGAATTGAATTAAACTACATCGTCTCTCCCTCTGCCTAATGTGTCGTGGAGAACACTTCCCTTGTTATTTTATTTCCTCCGCTCTCTTCTCCCTTTCTCCTCCACCTTATCCTCCCTCTTTTCAACCTCCCTCCCTCTCCATCCTTTCCTCTCACTCCCTCCTTTCCCCTCCCTCCCTCCCTCCCTCCCATCAGATGTTATGGGAACAGTAGTTCTCCCGCTAGAGGGCGATATTGTACTCAGGGGGCCTTTAGTGTATTAAATCAGTGGTTCCCAACCAGGGGTGCTATCCTGGGGTACTTGGCCTATCCATAGGGGGTACTTGAGAAGACTCATGAGACCATAGGCTTACTGGTAAAATGCACATGAGGGGGAACTTCCGGGGAACTCTGGGCCAGAGCAAAATTCAGAAAAGGGTTGGGAACCACTGTTAGATTATCAGCTCTCGGCCCGCCCAAGGCTCTCTCTCCTGGGGGTGTGTGTGTGTGTGTGTCCAAGGGTACTGCTAATGGCTTTCTGTTTTGTCTACATCTGGAGATGCATGTCTGTGGTACCCTCTTTCTTTCTCTCAATTATAGGCTTGTTAAAAATGACATCTCTCCTTCCATTCATGATGATATCGGCCCAACCGAGGGCTTCCATTTTCTATCCCTCTTTCTCTGCTCTCCATTCTAAGCCCCAGAAACATCCCGAGGTCCCACGTTATCCCTGACCCTCTTAGCTAGAGTTGAGCTATTGCTCTCTCCCAGAACTTCTTAGGGCATTTGAATATGGACACCCAGCGGTGTCCTGTTACGTTCTCTCTCTTCTCTATCCGGTGCTGCATGACATTCTCTCTACATGTTCATCTGTACGGGTTATTGCTGGTCCTGGTGGTAATCCTCATGGTCGATCTCTATGCTGTGATCTCCTACATGTTCCCATTACCCCATTGAACTGAGATATCATCAAGGTACATGTTTAAACATGTGAAATAAATTAGCATTATAGCATTTTCTTTCCAAACAAATGACTGCTAAACAGCAGCAGACTACCTCACGATAAAGATATTAGAATTGTATTGAGTGTGTGTGTTGGTGTGCATAAGTGTCAGTGGTCGCAAAGTATAGATTGCCGCGGTCTTTCCTCAGTGGTATTAGGGTATGTTGTTAGACAGTGGCTAGAGAGGATGCCGCAATGAGAGAAACATCACATACTGGAAGAAATAATACGCTACGGAAAACATTAGGATATTCATCCTACAGGATGAATCACATTTCATTTTCTGCTCCCCATTAAATAAGAGAGGCAATGCAAAACTGCCACCTGTCATCCTTCCTCAATTGCACATGCCGACCCTCGTGACGCTGGCTGCCGACAGTTTTCTTTCTACCTGATTAAAGAGATAAAGTCCAGACAGGCTCGACTTATTTTTAGGAAACTCTCTGAATGGACAGAGATAATTAGCGAACTCATACATGCGCACCCACCCACCTAAAAGGACCCATTAATCAAAGCCGCCTGCAGCGCATCTTGCTCAAATCACATTTCTCCTTTCTCAGAAAAAAAGGGGAAAAAAGTATTAAAAACCTTGTCTCTGCTTCAAATCCTTACTATAGGATATCAACAACTAGTCGACACTATAGGATAATGCCAAATCAATGTAGACCATCACATAAATTGACAAGGAAAGTGAAGGGGAGATATGGAGACAGCTGCGATATAGGCCTAGGCTACTGTATATGAAGATGAAATTGACAACCATTAGAGAATAGAAACACATGCACGCAGCCTGTCCATATTCTATCTGCTGTTGACACATTTTTGTGAACCAACGGATGGTAATGTTGGCACCAGGCCTACATGTTAATCTGTGCAATCACTTATTGACAAGGGTAGCCTAAACTCTGGCGGATATTTCACCGTTCCCTCCTTGTAATTGATGCATCTCCTCTGGCAGCTCACCTCTCTCTTAAACAGGCAGCTACAGTGCCTTGCGAAAGTATTCGGCCCCCTTGAACTTTGCGACCTTTTGCCACATTTCAGGCTTCAAACATAAAGATATAAAACTGTATTTTTTTTGTGAAGATTCAACAACAAGTGGGACACAATCATGAAGTGGAACGACATTTATTGGATATTTCAAACTTTTTTAACAACTCAAAAACTGAAAAATTGGGCGTGCAAAATTATTCAGCCCCTTTACTTTCAGTGCAGCAAACTCTCTCCAGAAGTTCAGTGAGGATCTCTGAATGATCCAATGTTGACCTAAATGACTAATGATGATAAATACAATCCACCTGTGTGTAATCGAGTCTCCGTATAAATGCACCTGCACTGTGATAGTCTCAGAGATCCGTTAAAAGCGCAGAGAGCATCATGAAGAACAAGGAACACACCAGGCAGGTCCGAGATACTGTTGTGAAGAAGTTTAAAGCCGGATTTGGATACAAAAAGATTTCCCAAGCTTTAAACATCCCAAGGAGCACTGTGCAAGCGATAATATTGAAATGGAAGGAGTATCAGAACACTGCAAATCTACCAAGACATGGCCGTCCCTCTAAACTTTCAGCTCATACAAGGAGAAGACTGATCAGAGATGCAGCCAAGAGGCCCATGATCACTCTGGATGAACTGCAGAGATCTACAGCTGAGGTGGGAGTCTCTGTCCATAGGACAACAATCGGTCGTATATTGCACAAATCTGGCCTTTATGGAAGAGTGGCAAGAAGAAAGCCATTTCTTAAAGATATCCATAAAAAGTGTCGTTTAAAGTTTGCCACAAGCCACCTGGGAGACACACCAAACATGTGGAAGAAGGTGCTCTGGTCAGATGAAACCAAACTGGAACTTTTTGGCAACAATGCAAAACGTTATGTTTGGCGTAAAAGCAACACAGCTCATCACTCTGAACACACCATCCCCACTGTCAAACATGGTGGTGGCAGAATCATGGTTTGGGCCTGCTTTTCTTCAGCAGGGACAGGGAAGATGGTTAAAATTGATGGGAAGATGGATGGAGCCAAATACAGGACCATTCTGGAAGAAAACCTGATGGAGTCTGCAAAAGACCTGAGACTGGGACGGAGATTTGTCTTCCAACAAGACAATGATTCAAAACATAAAGCAAAATCTACAATGGAATGGTTCAAAAATAAACATATCCAGGTGTTAGAATGGCCAAGTCAAAGTCCAGACCTGAATCCAATCGAGAATCTGTGGAAAGAACTGAAAACTGCTGTTCACAAATGCTCTCCATCCAACCTCACTGAGCTCGAGCTGTTTTGCAAGGAGGAATGGGAAAAAAACTCTGTCTCTCAATGTGCAAAACTGATAGAGACATACCCCAAGCGACTTACAGCTGTAATCGCAGCAAAAGGTGGCGCTACAAAGTATTAACTGAAGGGGGCACTATTGTAAAGTGGCTGTTCCACTGGATGTCAGAAGGTGAATTCACCAATTTGTAAGTCGCTCTGGATAAGAGCGTCTGCTAAATGACTTAAATGTAAATGTAAATGGGGGCTGAATAATTTTGCACGCCCAATTTTTCAGTTTTTGATTTGTTAAAAATGTTTGAAATATCCAATAAATGTCGTTCCACTTCATGATTGTGTCCCACTTGTTGTTGATTCTTCACAAAAAAATACAGTTTTATATCTTTATGTTTGAAGTCTGTAATGTGGCAAAAGGTCGCAAAGTTCAAGGGGGCCGAATACTTTCGCAAGGCACTGTATATATAGACAATAAACAGCAATATACAGTACCAGTCCAAAACTTGGACACACCTACTCATTCAAGGGTTTTTCTTTATTTTTTACTATTTCTACATTGTAGAACAATAACGAAGATATCAAAAAAAAGTGTTAAATAAGTCAAAACATATTTTTTACTTCAAAGTAGTCACCCTTTGCCTTGATGACAGCTTTGCACACTCTTGGCATTCTCTCAGCTAGTTTCACCTGGAATGCTTCACCAACAGTCTTAAAGGAGTTCCCACATATGCTGAGCACTTGTTGGCTTTTCCTTCACTCTGCGGTCCAACTCATCCCAAGCCATCTCAATAGAGTTGAGGTCAGGGAGATTATGGAGGCCAGGTCATCGGATGCAGCACCATCACTCTCCTTCTAGGTCAAATAACCTTTACACAGCCTGGAGGTGTGACCTGGGTCATTGTCCTGTTGAAAAACAAATGATAGTCCCACTAAGAGCAAACCCGATGGGATGGTGTATCGCTGCAGAATGCTGTGGTAGCCATGCTGGTTAAGTGTGCCTTGAATTCTAAATAAATCACAGACAGTGTCACCAGAAATACACCCCCGCAACATCACACCTCCTCCTCCATTCTTCACAGTGGGAACTACACATGCAGTGATCATCCGTTCACCTACTCTGCGTCTCACAAAGACACGGCGGATGGAACCAAAAATCCCAAATTTGGACTCATCAGACCAAAGGACCGATTTCCAGAGGTCTAATGTCCATTGCTTGTGTTTCTTTGCCTAAGCAAACCAAGTAGTGGTTTCTTTGCAACAATTCGACCATGAAGGCCTGATTCACGCAGTCTCCTCTGAACAGTTGATGTATCTATTAGTTGAACTCTGTGAAGCATTTATTTGGGCTGCAATCTGAGGTGCAGTTAACTAATGAACTTATCCTCTGCAGAAGAGGTAACTCTGGGTCTTCCTTTCCTGTGGCGGTCCTCATGAGAGCCAGTTTCATCATAGCGCTTGATGTTTATTGTGCACTTAAAAGAAACTTTCAAAGTTCTTGAAATTTTACAGATTGACTGACTTTTATGTCTTAAAGTAATGATGGACTGTCATTTTCTTTGCTTATTTGAGCTGTTCTTGCCATAATATGGACTTGGTATATTATCAAAAGGGGCTATCTTCTGTATAGCACACCTATCTTGTCACAACACAACGGATTGGCTCAAATGCATTGAGGAAAGAAATTCCACAAATTAACATGGCACACATGTTAATTGAAATGCATTACAGGTGACTACCTCATGAAGCTGGTTGAGAGAATGCCAAGAGTGTGCAAAGCTGTCATCAAGGCAAAGAATATAAAATATATTTTGATTTGTTTAACACTTTCTTGGTTACTACATGATTCCATATGTGTTATTTCATAGTTTATGTCTTCACTATTATTTCTACAATGCAGAAAATAGTAAAAAATAAAGAAAAACCGTTGAATGAATAGTTGTGTCCAAACCTTTGACTGGTACTGTAGTTTGAAACCTAGAACTTCGAGGAGAGAAGCGTCGATCGATCCACTTGTTTGCTGAACTGATTTAAAATAGGCGACAGTGTAGGCAATGAACTATCGTGGAAGTTTGAAAGGTGAGAGCGACGTGAAACTATGGTATGATGTGATCACACTGGCTAAATAGAAACATTGCTGCATTGCAAAAAACAGGCAGAGAGAAATTCATAAATGTATTCATTCACACAACGAACCCACAGACCTGTCGGTGGCAGCGCGTGGACTGTCAGTGGCAGCGCGTGGACTGTCAGTGGCAGCGCGTGGACTGTCAGTGGCAGCGCGTGGACTGTCAGTGGCAGCGCGTGGACTGTCAGTGGCAGCGCGTGGACTGTCAGTGGCAGCGCGTGGACTGTCAGTGGCAGCGCGTGGACTGTCAGTGGCAGCGCGTGGACTGTCAGTGGCAGCGCGTGGACTGTCAGTGGCAGCGCGTGGACTAGTCAGTGGCAGCGAGTGGACTAGTCAGTGGCAGTGCGTGGACCGTCAGTGGCAGTGCGTGGACCGTCAGTGGCAGTGCGTGGACTGTCAGTGGCAGTGCGTGGACTGTCAGTGGTAGCGCGTGGACTGTCAGTGGCAGCGCGTGGACTGTCAGTGGCAGCGCGTGGACTGTCTGTGGCAGCGCGTGGACTGTCAGTGGCAGCGCGTGTACTGTCAGTGGCAGCGGGTGGACTACTCAGTGGCAGTGCGTGGACTGTCAGTGGCAGTGCGTGGACTGTCAGTGGCAGTGCGTGGACTGTCAGTGGCAGTGCGTGGACTGTCAGTGGCAGTGCGTGGACTGTCAGTGGCAGTGCGTGGACTGTCAGTGGCAGTGCGTGGACTGTCAGTGGCAATGCGTGGACTGTCAGTGGCAATGCGTGGACTGTCAGTGGCAATGCGTGGACTGTCAGTGGCAATGCGTGGACTGTCAGTGGCAGTGCGTGGACTGTCAGTGGTAGTGCGTGGACTGTCAGTGGCAATGCGTGGACTGTCAGTGGCAGTGCGTGGACTGTCAGTGGCAATGCGTGGACTGTCAATGGCAATGCGTGGACTGTCAGTGGCAATGCGTGGACTGTCAGTGGTAGGCTATACCCTATATTTTCTGTAGCATTAAAAATATTCTGTTTTCAGTCATATAAAATGTAATAGGCTAGAAATGACATGTAATGTGTTTATACAATTTTTCCCGGGCAAAGAAAGGAGATGAAACGTTTCTCTATTTGCCATTAAAGGCATTGGAATTGTTCCATGCATCTCTCTCACATAGTGGGGTAGGCTACATACACATACACAATAAATCAATGTTTTGCTCAGTTTTATACAGGACTATATACGGTTACTTCACACAAATATTTTCATTAATTAAGTGACTCGGTTTGTAGCCATGAAAAATGAAAAACGCAGACTGTGCCGCAATGATCTCTGTCGGAAACCCGACATGCTCACATGCGTACAAAAGAAAAGACAACAAAGAAATGAATACAACTCATAATGACATGAGATGAATAAAGTTAGGAGCGAGGACTGAAATAGGTGCTGGAGGCCTATTCATTTTTGGGACTGGTAGGCTACTGTTTATATGTGTAAGAGCTCCACAATACTTTTGAGCTAATATTCTATATGAGGACAATGAGCTCAGTAGAAAATTTGAGGTGCTGGTTGGCTACTCAGCTCCGGTGACCTCCTGCCCAAGTCAAACACAGGATATAAATGATAAAGCTACGTCACGGGCAACTGATACATTAAAGGGGGATACATGTGGGGAAGAAAATAAAGGGCCTCATTGCCAAAATCCTGAAGTATCCATTTTACAAAAGGAGGGTTGCTGAAAAAACTATTCACACAAGGAAACAACTAGGCCTATTTTAGAAATAGCCCCACAGTAGCCTAATGGTGGCTGGCTGACAGGGGTGGAGAAATACCCAACTATCATACTTGAGTAAAAGTAAAGATACCTTCATTGAAAATGACTCAAGTAAAAGTAAGTCACCCGGTAAAATTCTACTTGAGTATAAAAGTCTAAAAGCATTTGGTTTAAAATATACTTAAGTATCAAAAGTTTAAATCAATTCAAATTCCTTTATTAAGCAAGCCAGACGGCACCATTTTTTATTTAAATTTAATTTACGGAAAGCCAAGGGCACACTTCAAAATTCAGATATCATTTACAAACTAAGCATGTGTGGTTAGTGAGTCCGCCAGATCAGAGGCAGTAGGGATGACCAGGGATGTTCGGTTGATAAGTGTGTGAATTTGACTATTTTCCTGTCCTGCAAGGCATTCAAAATGTAACGAGTACTTTTGGGTGTCAAGGAAAAATGTATGGAGTAAAAAGTACAAGATTTTCTAAAGTACCAATAAGTGGTACTTGAAAGTATTTTTACTTTACACCCGTGCTTGCTGCAAATCAACTCGCTAAATCGACACAAATGTAATTGATTAGATTACTCCGCCAATAAAAAAATAAATACAGAATGTACATGTAAGTGTACATGTAGCTTTGAAGCTAACATCAGTTCACTAACGTTACTCTAGAACTTTATTTGCGATAGCAAACCATAATGCAAAATGTGCTAATTTCAAAGCTGATTGTTTTTCCCTTGCCGAGACGAACCGCCCAAGCCAACTGTCTGGCTGCGCGAGTGGAGACAGGGGACAGCGCATATTTTTTCTAAAAGAAGACAATAGACTACTTATATGAAAATGCTGTTGATCAGTTGGCCTAAATGGTCCCAAATGAAAAGGGAAACAAATTGTCATCTGCAGCCCCAAAGACCACTGGAATCAGCCAATACGATCTCAATGGATGAACACACTCCTATTGAAGATGCATCCACCTGTATTGTGAGTAGGCCTAGGCTACATTTTGATTCACCCAGTTTATGAAGAGATTGACCATTCAAATAAATGATAACCATTATGTTGTTATGTAGTTAAATTGTTAAAGACAAAGTCAAATTGATTGTATGGTTGTATAATGTATTTGTTACTGCATACATGGTTGTCTCTGGGAAAAAGTCTCAAAATGTTCAAATTTAATTATGTTTATTATTGGCATAACATATCGGTCTCTTTGACCTCCAAAAATTGGTATCGGACGTGAAAAAAACAAAAATCGTTCGTCCTCTAAATCAGTAGTTTCATTTGGATTCATTTAGGCCTTAATAATCACTTGCGATACAGCGAGGCCACTGTGCCTGACATTTAAACAACACGAGGTTAGCCAACACCCCAGGCACTGTCACAACCAGCCCTGCTGTGTGTGTGTGTGTGTGTGTGTGTGTGTGTGTGTGTGTGTGTGTGTGTGTGTGTGTGTGTGTGTGTGTTTGAGACCATGTGAGAGTATGAAAGTGTGTGTGTGTGTGTGTGTGTGGGGTGTGAGAGAGATGAATTTGACAACCTGACCTTTTGGTATGATTGCTGTAACACTCATTATGAGACAAACTTAAGGACAAGAGGATGTGTCACTCCAAAATAACTTAGAAATAATTTAAATAAGCAATAAAGTCCAAGGGGGTGTGGTATATGGCAAATATACACAACGTGTAGTGCTTGGATACAGTCCATATACCACAAAACCCCAAGGTGCCTTATTACTATTATAAACAGGTTACCACCGTAATTAGAACAGTAAACAAGCTATTTTGTGTCATACCCGTGGTATATTGTCTGATATACCACAGCTTTCAGCCAATCAGCATCCAGGTTTATAATAAGTAACCAGTTTATAATAAGTAACAACTAACTAGTCATAACTAATTTAGAGAGAGGTTGGTCAGGATATACTGTACTGGTGGATTGCTGCTAAAAACAGCCTAATAATGGATTTAGCAGTTAATTCTTACCTTGTGTGGAAGGAACAGAGAGTTGACTGTTGCTAGCAGACTGGAGGTGTCCGGTGCATCCCTCTGACCACAGATTACTATCTAAAAAGGAGGGAAGAGAGAGAGAGAGAGGAGGGGAGGGGGAAGAGAGAGAGAAGAGAGAGATGGAGGAGAGAGAGAGAGATGGAGGAGAGAGAGAGAGATGGAGGAGGGAGAGAGAGAGAGAGATGGAGGAGAGAGAGAGAGAGAGAGAGAGATGGAGGAGAGAGAGAGAGAGAGAGAGAGAGAGAGAGAGAGAGAGAGAAAGGGGGGGTGGAGAGGGAAGAGAGAGAGGGAAGAGAGAGGGAAGAGAGAGGGGGAGGAGAGAGAGAGAGAGAGGGAGGTTCACGATAAACCAAATTACAACACAGTCAAAACAAAACTATATTGCTTATTGGGAAACACAAACACAAAGCAAAATGCAGTGCTATATGGCCCTAAATCGACAGTACACCGTGGCTAAATATTTGACCATGGTTACTGATCAAAGCCTTGCCATTGAGAAGGGTAGACACAGGAAAACCTGGCTCCCTGTAGAGGAAATGCTGTGCAACCACTGCACAACAGCAGAACCTGAGACGGAGCTGCATTTCCTGACAAAATGTAAAAAATATTAAACAATTAGAGAGTGTAATTTTCCCAAATTTGAAACCCTTATTCAAGGTCATTCAAGGAGAACATTAAAGGGAGAAGGAATTAATGAATGATGAAGAAAATATACTAAGACAGAGAAAGACTGAGCGACCGAGCAATAAAGAGGTATAGGACAGAGAGGATTAGAAGAGAGAGAGAGAAAAAGAGAGAGAGAAAAGAGAGAAGGATCCAGAGAGAGGCAAGAGCTAGAGGTCAGAGTGGTGGTTGTAGCAGTAACGAGAGAGGAGAAGGTGTGTTCAGGGCTTGGCTAACCTTGCCTGATCCCTAGCTTGTTATCATCAGCCCCCTATCTGACTTATACACACACACAGCTTGTTATCTCCGCCCCCTCGGTGACTTCTCCTCCGCAGGTGAAATATGATGGACAGAACACTTCCAATGTTCTTGCCTTCTTTTCTTTCTCTCCCTAAATGTTTTTTCATCTCCTTTGTTAGCACAAATATCCAGCCGTATGATAAAAGTTCAGTTTGTTCCACTCCAAACTATGCAACTTTTGAGTTGGTGTGCGTGTGTGTTTGTGTGGACCGTACAGTTTGTGTTACCTGTTTGAGTGTGTAGTGGTTAGCCATCAGGCCCCTGACCATCTCTGGCAGGGCTATGGGGACTCTGGTCAGTCGGTCAGAGAAGGCAGCCAGTAGCTGTTGTGACCGCTGTGACCAGTCCTTACGACCAGTGTAGTGGGACAGACGCAGTAGGTTCAAGGCAGACACAGAGTTCGCACTGGGCTCTGCACCATCCTGGTCTGAGAGAAACAGAGAGAAGTAAACACTCATAGACACTCATTTCATATGTTGGGTGAAAGATCAAAAAGTGTGTACTGTTTTGTATTCAGACTCAGAGCCAACTTCAACTTCAACTTCAATTTATTGGATATTTCAAACTTTTTTTAACAAATCAAAAACTGAAAAATTGGACGTGGACAGTGGGGATGGTGTGTTCAGGGTGATGAGCTGTGTTGCTTTTACACCAAACATAACGTTTTGCATTGTTGCCAAAAAGTTCCATTTTGGTTTCATCTGACCAGAGCACCTTCTTCCACATGTTTGGTGTGTCTCCCAGGTGGCTTGTGGCAAACTTTAAAACAACACTTTTTATGGATATCTTTAAGAAATTGCTTTCTTCTTGCCACTCTTCCATAAAGGCCAGATTTGTGCAATATACGACTGATTGTTGTCCTATGGACAGAGTCTCCCACCTCAGCTGTAGATCTCTGCAGTTCATCCAGAGTGATCATGGGCCTCTTGGCTGCATCTCTGATCAGTCTTCTCCTTGTATGAGCTGAAAGTTTAGAGGGACGGCCAGGTCTTGGTACTCCTTCCATTTCAATATTATCGCTTGCACAGTGCACAAAGCTTGGGAAATCTTTTTGTATCCAAATCCGGCTTTAAACTTCTTCACAACAGTATCTCGGACCTGCCTGGTGTGTTCCTTGTTCTTCATGATGCTCTCTGCGCTTTTAACGGACCTCTGAGACTATCACAGTGCAGGTGCATTTATACGGAGACTTGATTACACACAGGTGGATTGTATTTATCATCATTAGTCATTTAGGTCAACATTGGATCATTCAGAGATCCTCACTGAACTTCTGGAGAGAGTTTGCTGCACTGAAAGTAAAGGGGCTGAATAATTTTGCACGCCCAATTTTTCAGCTTTTGATTTGTTAAAAAAGTTTGAAATATCCAATAAATGTCGTTCCACTTCATGATTGTGTCCCACTTGTTGTTGATTCTTCACAAAAAAATACAGTTTTATATCTTTATGTTTGAAGCCTGAAATGTGGCAAGAGGTCGCAAAGTTCAAGGGGGCCGAATACTTTCGCAAGGCACTGTATGTGCATCAATGTGTGTCAGATGTGACTTGAAATGACTGACAGGTGACCTCGTGACTCAGTCCTGTTCAGTGATTGGTGTTTATCTCCTTTTGATGGCCAATGAGATCACAGCGCTGCTCTTCTCATTAGTGATGGGCGAAGATTAAAAAAATAATTGATAGTTACATATCAGGATAATATTTTTTATGATACATCGTATCAACAATATTGCAATATAATTTTTGCAGTAGTTTGCTGTACCAGCCCCAGCTTGTTTTCCAGCTTCTTTTTAAGTATGGAGCCAATGTTTTCAGCACTTTTATTTCCATGACTGATCAAAACTCGTTTTCTCATGCCTCGAATCGCAATAAAATCACAGTATAGAATCGCAAAACACATATCGTGTCGGCAACCTCAGTTTCGTGATAATACAGTATCATGTGGTCCCTTGCAATTCCCAGCCTTACTTCTCATGACCTCTGACCTCACGCTACACAGCTAACTCTTAGCAGTCTACCAACACATGAGTGTGCGTGAATGTCTGTCTGTGTGTGTGTGTGGGGGGGTGGGGTGATGGGTGATGACTAACACAAGCCATCCGCTTTTGATTCAGACAGACAGATAGGAGATGGCTTCTGACATACACACACACACTCGCACATGCAAGAGGCTATAGTCCACTAAATAATTGTATACATTTACTGTGATCCCCAAGGCAGGAGGCCTATGCACACAGTCATGCATAACCACATAGGGTTCACTAAATCGTTTTTCATATCTCTCCTCACCCTGAGCCCCATGGCAGAAATCATACCCACACGGAACAGTGGATTGAGATGAAACACACACACACACACACAGCAAAGAGTGGTGGAACGGGGTGAGACACACACAGCTTTGGGTCGGGAATGTAAAATACACAGTGGCACTGGACTGTAGGGCAATCCATCTTCCTGTGACAGAAACAGAAACACACACACACACACACACACACACACACACACAGAAGTGTAGCATCACTAATGGATCTGAATTCAACACATTGCGAGCAACATAATGGTCCCGTCAATCCTCAGAGATGAGAAAAGGCCTCGCACGTCTGGTCTAATCACACACACAGGCACCACACACACACGACACACATGCATTTAAAATGCGGAGTCGCACACACACAGGCACACCAACACAAGTCAGTTTTAATCTGTCAACAGGCTAAAACAAAAATAATTATCATCTTTTTAGCTTTCTTATCTTTCCATTTGACTTTTTTTCTCTACCTTGGTATGTCTCGTCAGAGCCATTTGCACAATAGCATCAGCCAAGAGGCAAGGTGGTGTGTTTGTGCAAGTGTTTGTGCTATTGTCAGCCTGTCTGTCTGTCTGCTTGTGTGCATGTGCACTTGTTTTCCTACCTAAGTACCTCAATGTCCTAACAATTCACCGAATGTCCTGACAAGGTAGGAAAACTAGATTTTTTTAGGAAAGTTAGGACTTTTTCATGTCCTGAATTTGTTCAAATGCTATTTTAAGCTATAAGTGGCGCACAATTGGCCCAGCGTCATCCAGGTTAGGGGAGGGTTTGGCCGGCTGGGATGTCCTTGTCCCATCACGCTCTAGCAACTCCTTGTGGCGGGGCGGGCGCCTGCACGTTGACTTCCGACGGCAGTTGTACGGTGTTTCGTCCGACACATTGGTGCAGCCGGCTTCCGGGTTAAAAGAGAAGTGTGTCGAGAAGCAGTGCGGTTTGGCAGGGTCGTGTTTCGGAGGACGCATGGCCCTCGTCCTTCGGCTCTCCCGCGTCCGTACGGGAGTTGCAGCGATGGGACAAGGCTGTAACTACCAATTGGATATCACGAAATTGGGGAGGAAAAAAAAAGGCTAAAAAGTAACCCCCCCAGAAAGAAATTCTAAAAATAAATAAAAAACATTTTAAAAAGTCCATAAATGTTACGAAAATAAAGTTGTGTGTGTGTTCAATTACTGGAGATTAGAGCTGTGCCAATTAGAAATAAGACCTGGCGCTCTTACAAACATTTACTTTTTTCTCCAGGACAGAAAAACATCTCCTGGCAAACATAACATATTGAGTGGATATTGATAAATCACAGAAAAATTGATATCGAAGAGCCATTCTTCATTACTTTTCTACACAACATCATTGAGAAAGAAACTCACCCTGTTTGAGTCGTAGCAGTACGGTGGGATCTGTGGGGTCGCTGCAGTAGTAGCCCCCTCCCTCTGCGTCCCAGAAGAGGAGGTCCTGTCGGTCCTGTAGCTCCTCCCCCCAGCGGAGCCACTCTGGCTGCAGCGTGGCCTCGTACAGGTCCAGCAGACCACAGATAACATACGCATAGTCGTCCAGGAAACCAGCAATGGGTGACACGCTGAGAGACAAAAGGAGAGATACAGTGCATTCGGAAAGTATTCAGACTCCTTGATTTTTTCCAAATTTTGTTAGCCTTGTTCTAAAATGGATTAAATCCATATTTGTCCTCATCAATCTACACACAATAACATAATTTTTAGCAAATGTATATATATATTTTTTTTGAAACTGAACTTTCCAGAAGGACAACCATCTCTGCACTTCACCAATCAGGCCTTTATGGTAGAGTGGCCAGATGGAAGCCACTCCTCAGTAAAAAGGCACATGACAGCCGTTTGGAGTTTGCCAACATGCACCTAAATGACTCTCAGACCATGAGAAACAAGATTCTCTGGTCTGATGAAAACAAGATTGAACTCTTTGGCCTGAATGCCAAACGTCATGTCTGGAGGAAACCAGGCACCCTCCCTACGGTGAAGCATGGTGGCAGTATGCATTTCAGCAGCAGTGACTGGGATTCTAGTCAGGATCGAGGGAGATGAACTGAACAAAGTACAGCGAGATCATTGATAAAAACCTGCTCCAGAGCGCTCAGGACCTCAGACTGGGCCGAAGGTTCACCTTCCAACAGGACAACGACCCTAAGCACACAGCCAAGACAACGCAGGAGTGGCTTCGGGACAAGTCTCTGAATGCTATTGAGTGGCCCAGCCAGAGCCCAGACTAGATCATGATCACTGGAGAGACCTGAAAATAGCTGCGCAGCAACGCTCCCATCCAACCTGACAGAGCTTGAGAGGATCTGCAGAGAAGAATTGGAGAAACTCCCCAAATACAGGTGTGTCAAGATTGTAGAGTCATACCCAAGAAGACACGTGGCTGTAATTGCTGCCAAAGGTGCTTCAACAAAGTACTGAGTAAAGGGTCTGAATATTTATGTAAATGTGATATTTCCGTTTTTTTTTAAATAAATGTGCAAACATTTCTAAAAACCTGTTTTTGCTTTGTCATTATGAGGTATTGTGTGTAGATTGTTGAGGAAAAATAATTTAAATCATTTGTATAAGGTTGCAACATAACAAAATATGAAAAATGTGAATGGGTCTGAATACTTTCTGAATGCACTGTATGAATCAAGGATTGATTGATGAATCAAATTATCGATAAATCAGTTACTAGTTGTATGGAAACACTGTTTATAAACTGTATAACAAATGTCTATGTGAGTCAAAAAGAAGACATCTTGTATTTCAACCCCAGTAACCACAGTAACTCTTCATATAAACTATACCCCCCCTTCCAGAACTATATTTCATAGGCTCCTGTAAGTCCCTTCCCAACACCCCCACCTGCCCTCCACCACGTACCCCCGATACCTCCCCAGTACCTTCCTCCCACAGCCCCTGTGTCCCCTAGGTTCCCAGCCTGTCTCGTAGGGTGACACCCCGACGAGGTGAGTGTGGGGGACAAACGGTGACATGGGGGCAGATAGCCCTGTGTCTGGGGACGGTGGCGGGGTGAGGTGGGCGATGGAGAAGGCATATCCATCTTTCCATGGGTCAGCCAACACTTCACCTAACAGTACTTCCCCGGCTGAGGAGAGGGGTGAGAGCAGCTGTTAGGAGACTCACAGCTACATACCAAATGGAAACCCTATTTTCTATGTAGTGACCTCTACTTTTGACCAGAGCCATTTGGGATGCACCGGTAACAGACTGTCATCTACTCCACGTGTGAAGGTAAGGTTGATAGAGGAGGAGGAAATGGAGAGATGGTGAAATTAAATGGGGTGAGAGAGCGAGAGAGGGATTAATGAAAAAGGAGACGGGTGATGTAGAGAAAGGTGGAGGGGGGGGGGGGTCTCTGTTCTCACCCCCGTGTCAGCAAGACAAACTGTTTGGACACCCACATCATCTATCTCCAGTCAATTAGATGGAAAACCTTTCAGAGTCCTTTCACACACACACACTACAAACAAACGAATATGCGCACACACACACATAAATGCACAGGCGCACGTACACATGCACACACACGACCCTGAGTATGTATTTGGTTCACCTGAGCACACACACACTCCTATTTATTTAAAAAAACTTTTTACTCCTTTTTCTCCCCAATTGGTAGTTAGTCTTGTCCCATCGCTGCAACTCCCCTACGGACTCGGGAGAGGCGAAGGTCGAGAGCCATGAGTCGTCCAAAACATGACCTTTCTTGACACACTGCTCGCTTAACCCGGAAGCCAGCCACACCAATGTGTCGTAGGAAACACCGTCCAGCTGGCGACCGAAGTCAGTTGCAGGCGTCCGCCCCGCCACAAGGAATTGCTAGAGCGAGATGGGACAAGGAAATCCCAGCCTGCCAAACCATCCCCTAACACAAACGACGCTGGGCCAATTGTGCGTCGCCTCATGGGTCTCTCTGTCACGGCTGGCTGTGACACAGCCTGGGATCGAACCCGGGTCTGTAGTGACGCCTCAAGCCCTGCGATGCAGTGCCTTAGACCGCTGTGCCACTTGGGAGGCCCGCACACACTATTTTTATGATTTCAAACTGAGAATTTACTTTAATGCGTTTACTGTTCTCAAAAGAGACCTTTCTCTAGGTCACAGACAGTCACTGTGCCGTACTAGTAGCAGACAATTCAAACGCAGAGTAAAGTCACAAGGGAGAAAAGCTCTCTGATGACGTATTTCCCATCTGACTCATTAAAATAGAGTTTGGGGTGGGATGTTAACTTTGATGCCATTCCAATATTTGTTGAGGATTTGGGTTCAATAATAACTGAAAAGGAGAGAATGGTAGGAGAAAGAGAGCGGGGGAGGGGAAAAGAGACCTTGATTATTTGAATAGGGCTAGACCAAAAATGTACAATTTTAGGGGTGCGTGATAGGAGGACCAAAGTTTAACCAGTGTTGCACAAATTCCTCTCTCAAAACTTGTTCTATACCACAGTATTCCTCCCAGCTATTTCTCTCCCTAGTAACATCATACTGTGAGGCGGTACAGCACCACAACACCTCTAGGTCTATTACCCAATTCTATACCGTCCTAGCCATCCCTTCAGAGAATTTAGTTTGTCCTGTGTGTGCCTGACATGTCAAGAGATATAGCTAGGCGCAGCCCATCTTCGGAGAGAAAAAAGGCCCAGATAAGCATTCTCCTGGGTAAACATTCTACAACTTGCTACCTGCGGATGGCATGGGAATATGACTAGTAGGGACGTGCATCTTTCTCTTTCAAGACGATTCGATACATGGGCTCCGATGCGATACGTTTTAGTTTGAAACAATTTGGTTTGATTATGTTCAAAGGCCGGCCCGGGAGCCGTATGCGGACTGATTCAATATGGCCCACGGAATCATGTTCAGATCACATAAAGAATTTGCGATAGTAAGTTTTAAAAAACGTATTTGTTATTCAAATGAAAAGCCCAATGAACACTCGCCTTTGTGTAATGATTTAACTCCCACCGCTTGTGGGACATTTATTTTGAAGGCACGTATAAAATAACAACTGCACAAGGACAGACAGTGACTGACAGGCTGAGACACACATCACATTTACAAATAGTAGCTCTCTAGAAATTGAGCAAAAATGAGTTTTTCAAAGAAAAGGAAAATAGACAATGAATGTAGGGTGTTCCAGCAATATATATTTATTTATTGAGATATCAGGGAAAGCTGTGTGCTTAGTGTGCAAAGAGAGCATCGCTGTCCCGACACTTCCAGACAAAGCATGCAGAGAAGCTGAGGGTGAATTCGATAAAGAATGTTTAATTCACTCCGCAGCAAGACTTTGCCCCGACAAGAAAGAGCTGTTTGAAAATGTTTCCCTGTCAAGACGAACAGTGACCCGGCGTGTTGAGGACATCGCAGAGAATATGGAACAACAGTTGAAAGACAAGGTAAAGGATTTCACCTATTTCTTCTTGGCCCTGGATGAGAGCAGTGATCCACAGTTGTTGATATTCTTACGAGGCATAACCCCAGACTTTGAAATTACAGAGGAGCTTGCTTCAGTGCAGTCAATAAAGAGCACAGTCACAGGGAAAGATTTATTGGAGGAGGTGAATAAGTGTGTGGCAAAGCTGTGACTGTGTTTTGAAAAGTTATCTAGTGTGACCACTGATGGGTCCCCAAACTTGACAGGAAAAAATGTTGGCCATTTGAAAAGGATACAAGATCAAATAGCTGAGCTAAAACCTGCATTGCATTATTCATCAGGAGGTGCTCTTTAAATTTGTTCTGAAAATGAGCCATGTTGTGGATAGTCATTAAAGCAGTAAACTTCATAAGAGAAAAATCTTTAAACCACAGGCAATTTGTCTCACTGTTGGAAGAGACTGTCGGGTCATGCAAATCTCCCCTACCACACAAATGTGAGATGGTTGAGTTTGGGGAAGGTGCTTAAAAGGATGTGGGACCTGAAGTCAGATATTGCTGAATTTTTGCAAATGAAAGGAAAATGTGGATTTCCCTCAACTGCAAGATAAAAAATGGTTGTCTCCTTTTACCTTCACCGATGACATCATGGCCTCATGAATGAACTGAAATCCAAACTACAAGGGAAGGGCCTTTTTGCACATCAGATGTACAGCCTTGTCAAAGCCTTCAATAGAAAATGACTCCTCCTGACCCGCCAAGTAGAAGCCAACAATCTCACCCACCTTCCGACACTACTAGTCTGTTCCTTATCAGATGACCAGCGGGGAGAAGTATACGTTGCTGCCACGTGCTTTGAACGGGGAGTTTTCTCGTCGTTTTGAGGATTTCAAAGTGTCCTCTCCTTTCACCTTCAATGAGGATAATGCTCCCACTGACCTGCAACTTGAGCTCATCGATCTTCAGTCTGATGCAGTGATTGGAGAACTATTCAAAACAATGTCACTGACGAGGTTCTATGCATGTCTCGACAAACAAAACCTTCCAAAGATTAGGAGTCATGCTCAGAAGATCTTTGTACTGTTTGGGTCAACCTACATACGTGAACAAACCTTTTCAGTAATGAAATATAACAAGTCAAGGCACAGATAATCTCTTACTGACTCTCACCAATCCTGCGCATAGTGATGTCAGAAACTATACCTGACTTCACCACTCTAGTCCAGTGCTTCCCAAACTTGTTATAGTCCCGTACCCCTTCAAACATTCAACCTCCAGCTGCGTACCCCCTCTAGCACCAGGGCCATTGCACTCTCAAATGCTGTTTTTTTGTCATTGTAAGCCTGCCACACACACTATGCAATACATCATAAGAATGAGTGTGAGTTTTTGTCACAACCCGGCTCGTGGGAAGTGACAAGGAGATCTTATAGGACCAGGGCATAAATAATCATAATAAATAATTTTGCTCTTTATTTAACCATCTTACATATAAAACCTTGTTTGTTCATCGAAAATTGTGAATAACTCACAATAGTTTAATAAGAAGGGTGTGCTTGAAATGATGCTCATAACTCTGCAATGTTGGGTTGTACTGGAGAGAGTCTCAGTCTTAAATCATTTTCCACACACAGTCTGTGCCTGTATTTAGTTTTCATGCTATTCAGGGCCGAGAATCCACTCTCACATAGGTACGTGGTCGCAAAGGGCATCAGTGTCTTAATAACAGTGTGATCAGCAAATACCAGAAATCTGGCAGTGGCTTCTGATTAAATTTAATTTTCACAGAACCGCTTGCTGAAATTTTGATGAGGCTCTCTTGTTCAGATATCGGTAAGTGGACTGGAGGCAGGGCATGAAAGGGATAATGAATCCAGTTGTTTGTGTCATCCAATTCGGGAAAAAATCTGCGTAATTGCGCACTCAACTCACTCAGGTGCTTTGCTATATCACATTTGACAATGTCCGTAAGCTTGAGTTCATTTGCACACAAAAAAATCATTCAATGATTGAAAGACCTGTGTGTTGTCCTTGTTAATCTCACTAGGGTAGGGGCACTATTTTCACCTCCGGATGAAAAGCATGTCCAAAGTAAACTGCCTGTTACTCAGGCCCAGAAGCTAGGATATGCATATAATTGGTAGATTTGGATAGAAAACACTCTAAAGTTTCCAAAACTTAAAATAATGTCTGTGAGTATAACAGAACTGATATGGCAGGCGAAAACCTGAGTAAAATCCATCCAGGAAGTGAGATTTTTGATGTGGGTGCTTTTCTCTTGCCTGCTTATACAGTATGTCAATGGTTTGGACCTAGATTGCAGTTCCTATGGCTTCCACTAGATGTCAACAGTCTTTAGAAATTGTTTCAGGCTTGTATTCTGAAAAATGAGGGAGTAAGACCACTCTGAGTCAGTGGATAGTGGGAAGTCCCCAGAGCTGTTTTCTGCACATGACCGAGAGCAAGCCTTTCTTGTTTTTCTTTTATATTGACGAAGCTATTGTTCGGTTGAAATATTATCGATTATTATGACTAAAAACAACCTGAAGATTGATTATAAACATTTTCTACAAACTTTACTGATAGTATTTGGATTTTTTGTCTGCCTGTTGTGACTGCATTTGAGCCATTGGATTACTGAACAAAACGCGCCAACAAAGCTGAGGTTTTTGGATATAAAGAGGGACTTTCTCGAACAAAGCAGACATTTATTGTGTAACTGGGAGTCTTGGGATTGCAAACATACGAAGATCATCAAAGGTAAGTGATTATTTTTATTGCTATTTCTAACTTTTGTGACTAATCTACTTGGCTGGTAACTGTTTTGTGCGCTGGGCGCGGTCCTCAGATAAGCCTTTTTGAAATCTGACACCGTGGTTGGATTAACAAGAGGTTCATCTTTAAGCCGATGTATAACACTTGTATGTTTTATGAATTTTTATTATGAGTATTTCTGTTTTGGAATTTGGTGCTCTGCAATTTCAACAGATGTTGGCCAGGTGGGACGGTTGCGTCCCACACCCCTAGAGAGGTTAACGCAGACAGAGAAGAGTGCCAACTTACTCCAACTTACCGCACATTGATTAAAGTTGAAGAGAGTCCCTGTAATCCTAGATTCAGATCATTCAGGCAAGAAAAAAACATCACCCAGATACAGTGGCTTGCGAAAGTATTCACACCCTTGGCATTTTTCCTATTTTGTTGCCTTACAACCTGGAATTAAAACAGATTTTGGGGGGGGGTGGGTTGTATCATTTGATTTACACAACATGCCTACCACTTTGAAGATGCAAAATATGTTTTATTGTGAAACAAACAAGAACACAAAAAAACTGAACTTGAGCGTGCATAACTATTCACCCCCCCAAAGTCAATAATTTGTAGAGCCACCTTTTGCTGCAATTACAGCTGCAAGTCTCTTGGGGTATGTCTCTATAAGCTTGGCACATCTAGCCACTGGTACGTTTGCAAAACTGCTCCAGCTCCTTCAAGTTGGATGGGTTCCACTGTTGTACAGCAATATTTAAGTCATACCACAGATTCTCAATTGGATTGAGGTCTGGGCATTGACTAGGCCATTCCAAGACATTTAAATGTTTCCCCTTAAACCACTCGAGTGTTGCTTTAGCAGTATGCTTAGGGTCATTGTTCTGCTGGAGGGTGAATCTCCATCCAAGTCTCAAATCTCTGGAAGACTGAAACAGGTTTCCCTCAAGAATTTCCCTGTATTTAGTGCCATCCATCATTCTTTCAATTCTGACCAGTTTTCCAGTCCCTGACAATGAAAACATCCCCACAGCATGATGCTGCCACCACCATGCTTCACTTTAGGGATGGTATTCTCGGGGTGATGTGAAGTGTTGGGTTTGAGCCAGACATAGCGTTTTCTTTGATGCCAAAAAGCTCAATTTTAGTCTCATCTGACCAGAGAACCTTCTTCCATATGCCTGTCCACACCTCCATAAAGCCCAGCTCTGCGGAGTGTACGTCTTAAAGTGGTCCTATGGACAGATACTCCAATCTCCACTGTGGACCTTTGCAGCTCCTTCGGGGTTATCTTCGGTCTCTTTGTTGCCTCTCTGATTAATGCCCTCCCTGCCTGGTCCGTGAGTTTGGTGGGCGGCCCTCTCTTCGCAGGTTTGCTGGTTTGCTGTGGTGCCATATTCTTTCAATTTTTTAATAATGGATTTAATGGTGCTCCGTGGGATGTTCAAAGTTTCTGACCTTTTTTTATAACCCAACCCTGATCTGTACTTCTCCACAACTTTGTCCTTGACCTGTTTGGAGAGCTCCTTGATCTTTATGGTGCCGATTCCTTGGTGGTGCCCCTTGCTAAGTGGTGTTGCAGACTCTGGGCCCTTTCAGAATAGGTGTGTGTGTATATATACTGAGATCATGTGACACTTCGATTGCACACAGTTGGAATTTATTTAACTAATCATGTGACTTCTGGAGGTAATTGGTTTCACCAGATCTTATTTAGGGGCTTCATAGCAAAGGGGGTGAATACTTTTGAATACGTTTGAATTAAAGGGTAATTGCACTCCAAAACCAACATTTCTTAGATTTTTCCCAGACCTCAAAAGGAGTCTCCTGATGTGGTTCAAACATTGTTGTGGACTTGAACATCCAATGTACTTGTTTTTCTATTTAAAAAGTGTGTTTTCAAGATTGAAAACCCCAAAAAAACAAAACTGAGAAAACAGAATTTGGGAAAAACGGAATCAGGCAAAAAAACATATTTACAAATAAAAACGGATTTCATAGGGCCGTACACAGTTTGTGAACACATTCGCTCACTCATGGAATCTGGGGCAGGAACAACCACAACACCTGGATAAACCATGTGTTGGTCCCCCACCTACCAGCTAGTGTGTATGGCGGATCCAGAGCCTTCAAGTACATTATCAAGGACATAATACAATATCCATTTCCATGACAAGCTACAGGACTGTTTTGCGAGCACAGACTGGAATATGTTCCGGGATTGATCCGATGGTATTGAGGAGTTTACCACATCAGGCTTCATTAATAAGTGCATCAACGTCAGCAAGACAAAGGAGCAGATTGTGGACTACAGGAAACTGCTTTCCATCCAACCGCAAAGCGGTACAGAGGGTAGTGCTTACAACCCGGTATATCACTGGGGCTGAGCTCCCTGCCATCCAGGACCTCTATACCAGGCAGTGTCAGAGGAAGGTCCTAAAGATTGTCAAAGACTCCAGCCACCAAAGTCATATACTGTTCTCTCTGCTACTGCATGGCATGCTGTACCAATGCACCCAGTCTGGAACCAGCAGGACCCTGAACATCTTCAACCCTGATGCCACGAACCTGCTAAATAGTTATTTTAATTGTTAGTCCAGGTAGCTATTGGTTATCTGTATTGAACCTTTTTGCATGAACTCTTTTGACTCATCACATTAGCTGCTACTACCATTTATTATCTATCCTGTTTAAGGATGCACGATATCTGTGAACATGTCTAGTTTAACACCGACGTGCAAAACCAATGTCAAAGTGGACGTGCATACCTATTTAATGTAGGTACACAACGTAATGACTGTTACGTCCCCCAGTTTCTGTGTTGAAGTTTGTGTATTTGAGTGTGTTTCAGGAGATGCCATCCTGAAATCCCCCAGCAGCTGATTGGTCGACTCCACGATTAATTGGAGAGCTGACCCCGCCCCCTCGTCAGGACGCAGCTGTCTCCAATTTCCAATGCCTACTGAAGCTATAAAAGTCAGTGTTCTGTTGTTCAGGGAAGAGTGATTGTGATATAGATCATTGCTGAGAGAGGAGGTTGATGGCTGAGGGGTATAGCATGTTGGTCGTTGGTATGTACTGTATTAGTTGTTGCTGGGAGCAGTTGTATGTTCTGTGTGAGTTTGTTGCTCAGTCAGAGCTTATTTGATGTCCTTACTGAAATTGTTTAATATTCTGTTTCATTTGTTCCCAGGGGGGAAGGGGAAGGCACCTAAGGAGTGCTTAGGCAAGAGGCCCGCGGGCATACATAACCCGTAGTATTCACTTTCTAGGCACACTAGGTAAGACCTGGGCGGACCACCCCCTGTATTTTGGTTAGGGCACCAGGTGGTGCTAAATTAGGTAAGTAGTGGTTAGGCAGGTAAGATAGGAGATGGGGCTTTGACATTTATTTTCTTTGCTTTGGTTCCGTCCAGCCCCTTTTCCCCATATTACTGTGTGAAGGAATAAATTCCTAGTAAACGGTAAATTCTCTGCCTTTTGTCATCTTACTCGCACCTACAGTCCATACCTCTTTCGCTTCACGGAGAGTTGAGTTGTAACAGGGTGTTGCGTTCCCTCTTCACAGAGGCGTGCGTAACAATAACGTCACGTAAAATGTTGCTCTACACGTGCAACACAGCATTCCTAACCGAGCCCACAATGTCTGCTGTGTGGATCGAGCCGACAACAAGCCGAGCAGTCATTTGAAAGAGTAAGAACATTTCAGCGAGACAACTCAAAGCTGAAATCCATAAAGGCCAAGATAATGGAATTCATTGCCCTTGACAATCAACCGTTCTCTGTCGTGGGTGATGTTGACTTTCGCCGACTGGTCGAGCACCAGTATACACTACCAAGTGCGCTATTTTTCAGATGTTGCCCTACCGGAGTTACACAGTAATAGCGTCATTGTTATTAGCTTCAAGACATACATACTATGGAATGCCGTTTGGGTCTTCGCATGTCAAAAAAGATACAGTAGCTCTGTCAAAGCTGTACAAAAAAGTCTGCAAACACCGGCCACAAACAATGTTTTTACAATACCGCAATGGTAATAAAGCATAATTTGTTTGACGCAACTTCTGGGATAGCTAGCTTTATCTTGGTACCTAGCTAGCACCAATACAACCAGCCTGAAACAATGACCAGTAGAAACTGCAGTTGTTTAGGAATCCTTGTGAGTTAGTATTAACTAGGTTGCCACTTGTTGTTCGCCTATTGAAATTTAACTTCAGTTCATGAAAATGAATAGCTAGCCAGCTACTTAACCCTGTTGCCCAAAGCTAACATTATAAGCATCCAGCTAGCTTCATCTGGCTAGTGAGGCTCAACCAGACTTGGTTATGTGTTGTAAAGCTAGCCACAATAAGTATTAGGCACAATAGTGGAATTTACAGTGTGCCTTCAAAATAAAAGTGTCATTAACAGTGATGCAAATGAATACAAATAGTAGAATTATGCCATAGTTTTATTTTGAAGGCTAACCGCAAAGTCCACTATTGTGGCTAATCCTTATTGTGGCTTGCTTCCCATGGATGGGTCCGACAACCATTAATCTAATATATGTGGGTTATTTTACACCTATTTATATAGTTAGCTAGCGAGCTAATTAGCTTTACTTTTTTATGACCAGCACTATAGGTGCACAAGACAACTTTACCAGCATCATAGCATATGTATCGATGAATCATTGTGACATGAAATACAAGTGATAGTTATTACACTAAGTAAATAATGTATGATGGCGTTAAGCTATTATGTGACGTGAATTCATTTTCAGATCCTGATTGGTCAACAAACTTATTTGACATGGCAAATAGTGTTATCTACTGGTCATTTTCTTTTTTGACACGCAAAGACCCAAACGGCGTTCCAAGAAATCCTGGTTGAGAATGAAACGACTGAACAACGAAACAGCACAGCAGGTAAGTGAAAGAAATAGGTTTTGATGATGTTTTACTAGTAATGGGGACATATGTAAATGCCAACAAAATATGTTTTTGGTCAGTGTGGTGCGTGTGTGTAACCTTTATTTAACTAGGCAAGTCAGTTAAGAACAAATTCTTATTTACAATGACGCCCTACCCCTGCCAAACCCGGACGATGCTGGGACAATTGTGAGCCGCCCTATGGGACTCCCAATCACGGCAGAATGTGATACAGCCTGGAATCGAACCAGGGACTGTAGTGACGCCTCTTGCACTGAGATGCCGTGCCTTAGACCTCTGCGTCCATGTGTGTTAACTATTTAACTGTACTAGAATGCTTAAAAGGTCCCTAACATTTTAAATATCGCTTTTTTTTTTTTAAATATCGTTTTTTTTTGGCAAGGAAAATATCAGAATCAGCCAAAAATGTAATATATCGGTGCATCACTAATCCTGTTGCTTAGTCACTTTTTCCCTACCTATATGTACATACACTATATCTAACTCAATTACCTCGTACCCCTGCACATCAACTCGGTACTGGTACCCCGTGTATATAGCCATGTTACCGTTATTTATTCCTTGTGCTATTATTTCTGTTGGGAAGGGCCCGTAAGTAAGCATTTCTCTGGTTGTTTATGAAGCATGTGATAAATACAATTGTATTTGTGTTTTAGTTTGTGAAACTTATCTAACACGCGGTCAAATTGATGTTGGTGAAAGGTCCTCATGTGTTGTCACCTACCTGCCCAATTCATTGTATTATTATAAAAAAAAATATTTAATCTTTAATTCAGTCCATTGCTCACTTGCGATATGTGCAGATAATTTAAACTTATGCGCAAATCACACACTGATGTCAAGTACTAAAGTTATGATTCGTCACCTAAACATCCTCATCATTACCCCCCCATCTTACCCCTGCTCCACCTCCATCTCATCTCCACGGTAACAGGAGCGAAGCATGATCTGTCGCTCCGCGTCCCACAGGTGCTCCTTTAGGAAGCCAGCGGCCTGCACTGCTCTCTCCAGCAGAGCCTTGTCATCCAGCACAGCACCGACACGTGCAAAGCCTGACAACATCAGACCTGGAGAGAGGGCAATAAAGAGATATGGGAGGAGAGAAGGGTTATGAAGCCCATTGTCATATTGCCAAACCCAAAATATTGTCAAGCAACATGGTTTCAATGGAATTCTGTGGTATCGTCCCATACTGGAACGCTGTATCATTATCTCTCTCTGGAGCAGCTCAGTGACTCCGTGAGGTGGCAGTTCAGAAGCAACCTGGTGATTACCAGGCTTTGAAGTTCCCCTGGTCGCTGGGTTCCTTTTCTCTCCTTCCCTCTATCCCTCCCTCCATCTTTCATGTCAGTATCAAAGCGTTGGTAGGGAGCAGCCTAGTCATCAACGCCCAGTAGAGTGCTGTCTGCACTGTGGGACAGCTGATTAATGAAGTGATTGACTAATTAAGGACTAGATGGAGGAGAGAGGTTTAATGGAAGGGTTCCTGGAATCGCCTAGCTTCGTTACCTCACAGATACTGATACACTCCCACATCAGATGGAGACCTGGGTGCAGTGTGTGTGTGCTCTTACCGTTCCAGGAGGCCAGCATCTTGGTGTCGAGGTGAGGGGCTGGACGGCTCTTCCTGACTTCGGCCATCTTGGCTCTAGCGGAGGCCAGTAGCTCAGAGACCTTTGCTACACTGAGGCCAAAGCGTGCAGCTGTCAGCTCCACAGAGTAACGCACAATCAACACATTCTGGCCCTGCAGCTCCCCATGAGGGTCCTGACACGCCCAGAAGATAATTACAGAAGACACACAGAAGATAAATGTTAATGATCATTTAAAAGATACTTAGGACAAGATCTATCTTGGGGACCAACGAGCTTGCGCGCACACACACCTGTTCCATGTCCACGTTGCCTTGTTCTTTGACCCCGTAGTGGTGCATGAAGATGTCAGCCTCTGTAGCGCCCCCTGTGGCTCCCTCCACCACGACAGGAAGTAGTTCTCTGACTTCTGACCCCATCCACACACAGAATGCCCCCTCCCTCTTTTCACTTCCCCCAGCAGCAGGGAGAGAGTCTGCGTCCTCAGCACTGTAGAAGCCCCCAGACTAAACCCCCAAGAGAGAGAAGGGGTGTTTAGAGAACATAGTGTTAATATCATTCTCTGTATGTTAAAATGTAATGAATCTTAAACCAAGGTCATGATCCTTGGATTGAATGTTTATTTTTTGTTCATGTAATGGATTACGAAACCAAGAAACTTGCCTAAGGAAATTGTTGCACTCGCTTTCTCAAGGGGTCCTTGGCCTAGTTACATTGTCTGTAACCTGAATAGATGTGTGCATTAAATGTGAAAAGTAATGCGACCAGGCGGTGAATGCATTGTTCAGAATGAGGCGAAACAAATAAAAACACTAAAAAGCATGCTGAAACTAAAGACTCAAAAACAAACGAAAGGCCTCATGGCCACCAAACAAAACCAGCAGCCTTGCGGCTTGCAAGCTGGGACTCTGACCGACGACCACCCTAATTGGCAGCACCTGATGCGCTTACCAACCAGGCTCAGCATTTGGACAAGGTAGCTGCTGCCCCCACTGCACACAGCACATGAGATTAAAGGTAGATAACATGCAACTACTCCGTTTAACAGTAAGTAAATTAACTAAACTCAGAAAATTCAGGCCAACTCCATTGTCTGTACATTCTCTATTCTCTCTGCGACAATGACTCTGAGCTTTCGAGGGAAAGCCCTGTACGAGGCAGCCGTATAAAAGAAAAGTGTCCGTGGTAAATTACCTTCCTTGCGTAATTCTTTACCGTATAATTACATAATAAATCTTGGTGAATAGAATGATCTCAATGAGTGTGGTTTTAATTGTGTGCTCTGTTCTGGGCTGTCGAGACATTAATCAAACTAAGATGGCCGCCGCCTTGCCAGGGCAGAGAGCAGGGAGAGGAAGAAACAGGTGGACCTTGATAGTAATCCAGGGGCATTATTTAAAAAGAGTGCGATACCTGGCCCTCACACACATGCACGCACGCAGAGGTGCTAATGAGGTAGGCGGGAGATGGCTCACCTTGTCACTGAGGTCTCTGGAGACATAGAGGAGAATGTCCCGGGCCACGTCAGCAAAGACTTGCTCCCCCGACACCTGCACCCACACAAGACAACATATCACAAAACCACACTGCAACCATGACACAAGCAGACCAACACCATTCCACAACCAGGCCTGCACCCAGAGAAGAACACATATCACACTGCAACTGTTACACAACCGGAACCCAACCAACCATACGCTACTGTAATTAACAATATTGCACCAGTCTCCTGAGACCTGCACCCACAACAACATATAGCAACGATAACGCAACTGTAATCTGAGCCAACCACTGTACAACACCTTCTATAAAAAACAACTTCTTGCACTTGATCGCACACCTCCCAAATACAGCACCTATATATCCCTGTACTACGCATTGAGGCTGGCTTTACAGTGAATCATTACCTTTTCAAGATGAAAAATACATCAGTGAAGAAGCCTTGTTGGCGTTTTCTACTATACTACAGTGTTGATTTATTCTACTGTACCACCAACAAGGTAAGGGACACGTCTATGGGCCTATACATTGCTATTAGGTAAAGCGGTTAGCCGCTGAAAATACATTTGACCGGTTGTGCTTATTGGTCTATAGGTTAAAAACTGTTTTGATGGCCACGATTAGAAAGAGCTACTATTTTTATTTCTCAATCTCAACTCATAAAAGTGTGAATCCTAATCACTGTTCTTGTGCATACTGTAGGCTATAGTCAATGGTTGGCAGGTTATCAGCGCATAACCCACCACTTTACAGTATAATTGTTTGAAACCTGAACGGTTTACTTTACTTCAGATAATGAGGTATGTCTTACGTTTCTTTAAAGTAGCCTGGCCAAGATCCAATCATAGAAATGTGGAGGCAATTATTTTATCAAGACTTCCTCTAGCCATTAACCAGCATTTCTCTCCTGTTCTATTGGTTTTCATATCAACTTTATTTCGTTGTCCAGAAGCCAAAAGGCACAATCCTAGTCATATTAGCAACCCATCCTAGTTGTTGCCATTAGTTTCTAACAAAGATTTTAATCTTTGTCACATGGAACCGCTCGCATTCGGTGCGCTGTATAGAAGGGTGTTTTCCACTAATTGCATTTTGGCAAATGTTTGAAAATAATGTACTCAAATCAAATGTTATTGGTCACATACACATGACTAGCAGATGTTATTGCGAGTGTAGCTTGTACTTCTAGTTTCGGCAGTGCAGTAATATCTAACAAGTGTAAGAACATTTTGAAAATAAGGGGTGTGGATAGGCTCAGTTGAACAACCTATTTTAGGTCCTGATGGTATTATGCAACTTGACTTTGCACTGAATATCTCTGACGGGAAGGTGACGTGGCAAATTAGACAACTGCAGGGATCTACAGTTCAGAACCATCCTATTTGGAATACGAAGAAAAATGAGGTTGGAACTTTGGATATGGAACCAGTGTGCTTGACAGGTGTTGCCCCACCTTGCACAAAACAATATCCCATTAGCAAGGAAGCTATGGATGCTACTAAAGTAGTGATTAAAGATCTATTGGACATGGGTATAGTTGAAAAGACACATTCTGCCGACATGCTGTTCATACTCTTTTTTGACAATGAATCAAGCTGCACAGGTCACACCTGCTCGTTGGAACAAATGGAGCCTCCAACTGTGTTGGCTCCTAACATCATAATACAACGTGGCACACCATGTAATCCAGCTACTCTGATGTATCCTACAGATACCACATTACTTGACCACAAGTGGCATCTGTTGGAAAACCCTGAGTTTATCTCATACACAGACGGTTCAAGCATTGTGGAGGGGGGTGTGAGGAAGGCAGGCTGGGCAGTTCCTACAATGGACAATGTGATAGTGACAGGCACGTTACCTGCAGTAACATCCGCACAGGTGGCGGAATTGGTGGAAAAACAACTCATGTCTCCACAGACTCTAGGTATGCTTTTGGTGTTACCCATGCTTTTGGAAAACAGAGGATTCATGACATCACTGGGAGCTCCTGTGAAGAATGGACCAGAGGTGAGTGCTCTACTGAATTCTCTCCAGTTACCTGGACAAGTTGCAATTTTGAAAATGAAAGCACATGGAAAAATCTTTACAGACCAGAGTAAAGGTAATGAGTTGGCTGACAAAGCTGCCAGGGCGGCTGCCAAGAGAACACCTCTTTCACCTAAACTGATTAGGAGATACACATTGGATGCATTGCAACACATTAGAGATATGCAAAGCAGTGCACCAAAAGATGAAGTGTGGGAATGGATGGCTGTAGGATGCAAACTCAATCAAGAAGGTGTGTGGAAACACAACCTGAGATGTGTAGTGCCAAATGCACTACTACCCTGCTTGATGACACAGCTCCACCCTTTGGGACACATTGTTGTGGACAAGATAGCTTATCGTTGTGTTGGAAAATGGTGGAAACCTGGTGTGCGGAAAGAGGCTGAGGCTGTTGTGGCGAATTACAACATTTGTATGGAAAACAAAACAAATCAAATCCCAAATCAAACAACACCAAAGGATGAGTGAAAGTACAGAAACAACGAGCGACTGCCCCACCAGGACCCTTCAGACATCTACAGCCTGAATACATCACGCTGCCCAAATGTAAAGGGCCCGACGATGTGCTGGTCGTTGTTGATCGTTTCTCACAGTAAAAGCCTTGAAGGTTGAAGCCTACCCTAGTAAGAAAGGAACTGCACAACACACAGCTAAAATTCTGATTTGAGAAATCATTCCCAGATGGGGATTTCCGGAACAATTAGACCAAGGCACTCATTTCACAGGAAAGGTGTGTCAGGAGGTGGTTCGTCCTTTTTGCCCTTATCACCCTCAATCAAGTGGACAGGTAGAACGCACAAATCGAGTTTTGAAAGAGACTTTCAAAGATGCATCAAAGAATGGCATGGCCGAATGCATTGCCTACGGTATTGTGTAGTTTACGGGAAACACATAACAAACCCACAGGGTTGAGTCCGTTTGAGGTCGTCACAGGTCACTACCAGGCCCATGTCACTACCAGGCACGTTAGATTTGAGAAAAGCAGACGTTCACATTGAGTGGCACAATGCTTAACTATTGCATACAACTCTCTAATGCAGTAGGGGAAGCAGACAGATAAGTAAAAGAGGCGTAGGGAAAAACTCCCGAGGGGGGACATGACGTAGAACCAGGACAGTGGGTGATGGTAAAACAATATGTAACAGACACATTAGGGACAAAATGGGAAGGTCCTTTATCAAGTTTTGCTCATAACGAGGTCAGCAGTGAAAGTCCAGGGAATATCACAATGGATACATGTCACTCTTTACATGTCTCCACAACAACTACCGAATACACACAAATGTAAGTAAAGGGATGGAATAAGAATATATACATATAAATATATGGATGAGCGATGACCGAGCGGAATAGGCAAGATGCAATAGATGGTATAATATACATTATATACAGTGCCTTGCGAAAGTATTCCGCCCCCTTGAACTTTGCGACCTTTTGCCACATTTCAGGCTTCAAACAAAGATATAAAACTGTATTTTTTTGTGAAGGATCAACAACAAGTGGGACACAATCATTAAGTGGAACGACATTTATTGGATATTTCAAACTTTTTAAACAAATCAAAAACTGAAAAATTGGGCGTGCAAAATTATTCAGCCCCTTTACTTTCAGTGCAGCAAACTCTCTCCAGAAGTTCAGTGAGGATCTCTGAATGATCCAATGTTGACCTAAATGACTAATGATGATAAATACAATCCACCTGTGTGTAATCAAGTCTCCGTATAAATGCACCTGCACTGTAATAGTCTCAGAGGTCCGTTAAAAGCGCAGAGAGCATCATGAAGAACAAGGAACACACCAGGCAGGTCCGAGATACTGTTGTGAAGAAGTTTAAAGCCGGATTTGGATACAAAAAGATTTCCCAAGCTTTAAACATCCCAAGGAGCACTGTGCAAGCGATAATATTGAAATGGAAGGAGTATCAGACCACTGCAAATCTACCAAGACCTGGCCGTCCCTCTAAACTTTCAGCTCATACAAGGAGAAGACTGATCAGAGATGGTGGTGGCAGCATCATGGTTTGGGCCTGCTTCTCTTCAGCAGGGACAGGGAAGATGGTTAAAATTGATGGGAAGATGGATGGAGCCAAATACAGGACCATTCTGGAAGAAAACCTGATGGAGTCTGCAAAAGACCTGAGACTGGGACGGAGATTTGTCTTCCAACAAGACAATGAACCAAAACATAAAGCAAAATATACAATGGAATGGTTCAAAAATAAACATATCCAGGTGTTAGAATGGCCAAGTCAAAGTCCAGACCTGAATCCAATCGAGAATCTGTGGAAGGAACTGAAAACTGCTGTTCACAAATGCTCTCCATCCAACCTCACTGAGCTCGAGCTGTTTTGCAAGGAGGAATGGGAAAAAAATTCTGTCTCTCAATGTGCAAAACTGATAGAGACATACCCCAAGCGACTTACAGCAGTAATCGCAGCAAAAGGTGGCGCTACAAAGTATTAACTTAAGGGGGCTGAATAATTTTGCACGCCCAATTTTTCAGTTTTTGATTTGTTAAAAAAGTTTGAAATATCCAATAAATGTCGTTCCACTTTCGTGATTGTGTCCCACTTGTTGTTGATTCTTCACAAAAAAATACAGTTTTATATCTTTATGTTTGAAGCCTGAAATATGGCAAAAGGTCGCAAAGTTCAAGGGGGCCGAATACTTTTGCAAGGCACTGTACATATGAGATGCAATATCATGCAAGATATGTAAACATTATTAAAGTGGCATTATTAAAGTGACGAGTGATACATTTATTAAATTGGCCAATGATTTCAAGTCTGTATGTAGGCAGCAGCATCTGTGTTCGTGATGGCTGTTTAAAAGTCTGATGGCCTTGAGATAGAAGCTGTTTTTCAGGTCTCTCGGTCCCAGCTTTGACGCACTTATACTGAGCTTGCCTTCTGGATGGTAGCAGGGTGAACAGGCAGTGGCTCGGGTGGTTGTTGTCCTTGATGATCTTTTTGGCCTTCCTGTGACATTGGGTGCTGTAGGTGTGCTGTAGGTGTCCTGGAGAGCAGGTAGTTTGCCCACGGTGATGCGTTGTGCAGACTGCACAACCCTATGGAGAGCCTTGCGGTTGTAGGCGGTGCAGTTGCCGTAGCAGGCGGTGATACAGCCCGACAGGATGCTATCGATTGTGCATCTGTAAAAGTTTGAGGGTTTTCGGTGACCAGCCAAATTTCTCCAGCCTCATTTCAGTTTGCCCATGAAGTGTACGCCGAGGAACTTGAAGCTTTCCACCTTCTCCACTGCTGTTCCGTCAATGTGGATAAGGGGCTGCTCCCTCTGCTGTTTCCTGAAGTTCACGATCATTTCCTTTGTTTTGGTAGCTTGGTCACGAAAATCAGAAAAGCAATCAAATTAATTGTTTACCTTTGATGATCATCAGATGTTTTCACTCACAAGACTCCCAGTTACACAATAAATGTTCCATAAAGATTATTTTTATATCCAAAATACCTCCGTTTGTTTAGCGCGTTATGTTCAGAAATCCACAGGAAAGAGCAGTCACGACAACGCAGACAAATTCCAAATAGTATCCATAATGTCCACAGAAACATGTCAAACATTTTTTTATAATCAACCCTCAGGTTGTTTTTAAAATATATAATCGATAATATATCAACCGCAACTGTCTTTTTCAGTAGGAGAGGGAAAGGCAATGGCTGCCCAAACTCTGTTGCGCATAGAAAACGCTGCTGGCACCCGGCCATAAAATCTCACTCATTTTTCAAAATAAAAGCCTGAAACTATGTCTAAAGACTTGACACCTTGAGGAAGCGATAGGAAAAGGAATTTGGTTGATATCCCTTTAAATAGAGCATAGGCAGGCTATGGAACATGGAGTTTTCAAAATAGAAGCCACTTCCTGGTTTGATTTTTCTCAGGGTTTCGCCTGCAATATCAGTTCTGTTATACTCACAACAGCCCCAAAACATCACTGCTCTAGAGGAGATCTGCATGGAGGAATGGGCCAAAATACCAGCAACAGTGTGTGAAAACCTTGTGAAGACTTACAGAAAACGTTTGACCTCTGTCATTGCCAACAAAGGGTATATAACAAAGTATTGAGATAAACTTTTGTTATTGACCAAATACTTATTTTCCACCATAATTTGCAAATAAATTCATTAAAAGTTCTACAATGTGATTTTCTGTATTTTTTCTCTCTCATTTTGTCTGTCATAGTTGAAGTGTACCTATGATGAGAATTACAGGCCTCTCTCATCTTTTTAAGTGGGAGAACTTTGCCAATTGGTGGCTGAATAAATACTTTTTTGCCCCACTGTATATTAGCAACTGAGACTGAGGAGCAGGCCATTTACTTTGGGCAACTTATTCATCCAAGCTACTCAATACTGCCCACCAGCCATAAGAAGTTAAGCCAACTACGGTTGTGTCGTCTGCAAATTTGATGATTTGAGTTGGAGGTGTGCATGGCCACGCAGTCACAGGTGAACAGGGAGTACAAGAGGGGGCTGAACACGCACCCTTGTGGAGCCCCAGTGTTGAGGATCAGCGAAGTGGAGATGTTGTTTCCTATTTTCACCATCTAGGGGCGGCCCGTCAGGATGTCCAGGACCCAATTGCACAGGGTGAGGTTGAGAGCCAGGGCCTCAAGCTTAATGATGAGCTTGCAGGGTATTATGGGGGTTGAACGCTGAGCTGCAGTCAATGAACAGCATTCTTACATAGGTATTCCTCTCGTCCAGATGGGATAGGACAGTGTGCAGTGTGATAGCGATTGCATTGTCTGTGGACCTATTGGGGTGGTATGCAAATTGAAGTGGGTCTAGGGTGGCAGGTAAGGTGGAGGTGATATGATCCTTGACTAGGCTCTCAAAGCTCTTCATGATGACAGAAGTGAGTGCTATGGGGCGATAGTCATTTTGTTCAGTTTGCTTTGCCTTCTTGGGTACAAGAACAATGGTGGCCATCTTGAAGCACGTGGGGACAGCAGACTGGGATAGGGAGAGATTGAATACGTCCATAAACACATGCTCTGAGGATGCGGCTAGACATGTTTAAATGTCTTACTCATGTCAGCCACGGAGAAGGAGATGGGGGGGGGGGGGGTGCAGTCCTTGGTAGCAGGCCGCGTCGGTGGCACTGTATTATCTTCAAAGCGGGCAAAGAAGGTGTTTAGTTTATCTGGAAGCAAGACTGGTTTTATTTTTGTAGTCCGTGATTGCCTGTAGACCCTGCCACATGTCTGAGCCATTGAATTGCGACTCCACTTTGTCCCTGTACCAACATCTTGTTTGATTGCCTTGCGAAGGGAATAACTACACTGTTTGTATTCAGCCATATTCCCAGTCATCTTTCCATAGTTAAATGCGGATGTTCGCGCTTTCAGTTGTGCACAAATTCCGCCACATATCCACGGTTTCTGGTTAGGGTATGTTTTAATAGTCACAGTGGGTACAACATCTCCAATGCACTTCCTTATAAACTCACTCACTCACTGAATCAGCGTATAGATCGATATTATTCTCTGAGGCTGCCCGGAACATTTCCCAGTCTGCGTGATCAATCTTGGAGCATGGATTCCGATTGGTCAGACCAGCGTTGAATAGTTCTTGTCACGGGTACTTCCTGTTTGAGTTTCTGCCTATAGGATGGGAGGATCAAAATAGAGTTGTGGTCAGATTTACTGAAAGGGAGGACGGGAGAGGGCCTTGTATGCATCGTAGAAGTTAGAATAGCAGTGATCCAGTGTATTGCCCACACAAGTTCTACAATCAATATGCTGATAGAATTTAGGTAGCCTTGTTCTCAAATTTGCTTGTTAAAATCCCCAGCTACAATAAATGCAGCCTCAGGATATATGGTTTCCAGTTTGCATAGAGTCCAGTGAAGTTCCTTGAGGGGGGATATACACGGCTGTGACAATAACCAACGAGAATTCTCTTGGGGGGAAAATATGGTCGGCATTTGCTTGTGAGGAATTCTAGGTCAGGTGAACAAAAGGAACTGAGTTCCTGTATGCCAGCAGCATACCACCCTGCATACCACTGCTGGCTTGCTTCTGAAGCTAAGCAGGGTTGGTCCCGGTCAGTCCCTGGATGGGAGACCAGGTGCTGCTGGAAGTGGTGTTGGCGGGCCAGTAGGAGGCACTCTTTCCTCCGGTCTAAAAAATATCCCAATGCCCCAGGGCAGTGATTGGGGACACTGCCCTGTGTCGGGGGATGTTAAACGGGTGTCCTGACTCTCTGAGGTCATTAAAAGATCCCATGGCACTTTTCGTAAGAGCAGGGGTGTTAACCCTGATGTCCTGGCAAAATTCCCAATCTGGCCCTCAAACCATCACGGTCACCTATTAATCCACAGTTGACAATTGGCTCATTCATCCCTAGAACTATTCCCCAGGTTGTTGCTGTAAATGAGAATGTGTTCTCAGTCAATTTACCTAGCAAAATATTTTTTTTAAAATGTTGTTACGATTACATCATGAGGCATACACCCCCGCCCTTCTTCCCAGAGAGATGTTAATTTCTGTCGGCGTGACTCATAAAGAATCCCAGTGGCTGTACCGACTCCGACAACATATCCCGAGAGAGCTATGTTTCCTTGAAACAGAGTATGTCTCTGGAAAGCAACCCCTGCACTAATCTAGTCTACCTTGTTATGTGGAGATTGGAGAGTAATATAATCGGAAGAGGTGGGTGGTGTGCAGGCCTCCGAAGTCTGACAAGGAGCCTGCTCCATCTACCACTTCTGCGGCAACGTTTTTTTTAGGTCGGCCTCTGGAATGACATCCAATGCCCTGGGTGGTGGTGCGAACAAAGGATGCGCTTTGTGAAAGTCATATTCCTGGTCATCATGTTGGTAAGATGATGTCGCTCTGATATCCAATAGTTCTTCCCGGCTGTATGTAATAACACTTAAGATATACTACATACAAAAACTAAATACTGCATAGTTTCCTAAGGACTAGAAGTAAGGTCACCCTCTCTGTCGGCACCATCTTGCTTTTATTAGCTTCATTACATAAGTTGCATGTTCAATAACTGGCTAGAGCATTTTGACTGTAAGACGATAGGCTTGCTATTGTGGTATGTTTTCATTAAGCTCTTATTAAAAAGTGTCCATTTCTTGTGTGCATCCATAGTATTTTCTGTTGGTTGCGTCATTTTACTGTTTAACATTGTTTTACCGTTTGTTGACCGGTTAATGAGCAGCAAAATTTACCAAAATATGTATCCTTATAATTGCTATGCATACAGACTCACAATCACACAATATGCTACAGCTCACATCACAGCTTCCCAGGGAGGCTACAGCTCACTTCACAGCTTCCCCGGGAGGCTACAGCTCACTTCACAGCTTCCCCGGGAGGCTACAGCTCACTTCACAGCTTCCCCGGGAGGCTACAGCTCACTTCGCAGCTTCCCCGGGAGGCTACAGCTCACTTCGCAGCTTCCCCGGGAGGCTACAGCTCACTTCGCAGCTTCCCCGGGAGGCTACAGCTCACTTCGCAGCGTCCCCGGGAGGCTACAGCTCACTTCGCAGCGTCCCCGGGAGGCTACAGCTCACTTCGCAGCTTCCCCGGGAGGCTACAGCTCACTTCGCAGCTTCCCCGGGAGGCTACAGCTCACTTCGCAGCTTCCCCGGGAGGCTACAGCTCACTTCACAGCTTCCCCGGGAGGCTACAGCTCACTTCACAGCTTCCCCGGGAGGCTACAGCTCACTTCACAGCTTCCCCGGGAGGCTACAGCTCACTTCACAGCTTCCCCGGGAGGCTACAGCTCACTTCACAGCTTCCCCGGGAGGCTACAGCTCACTTCACAGCTTCCCCGGGAGGCTACAGCTCACTTCACAGCTTCCCCGGGAGGCTACAGCTCACTTCACAGCTTCCCCGGGAGGCTACAGCTCACTTCACAGCTTCCCCGGGAGGCTACAGCTCACTTCACAGCTTCCCCGGGAGGCTACAGCTCACTTCACAGCTTCCCCGGGAGGCTACAGCTCACTTCACAGCTTCCCAGGGAGGCTACAGCTCACTTCACAGCTTCCCAGGGAGGCTACAGCTCACTTCACAGGTTCCCCGGGAGGCTACAGCTCACTTCACAGATTCCCCGGGAGGCTACAGCTCACTTCACAGCTTCCCCGGGAGGCTACAGCTCACTTCACAGCTTCCCCGGGAGGCTACAGCTCACTTCACAGCTTCCCCGGGAGGCTACAGCTCACTTCACAGCTTCCCCGGGAGGCTACAGCTCACTTCACAACTTCCCCAGGAAACTAAATGATTGTAGCCTCCCGCGGACAAAGAGGTTCGCTTATAATCAAGCTTTCCCTGTAAAATATTGCACGCTTTGCGGCAGTGGTTCGCATTGCTATACATACCCCTCACATGATGTGACATCCCCTAACAGAGTTTATTAATCTAGGCGAATTCTGCTGACTAAGACTTTTTTGGCAGGAAAACGATTATGGTAGAGACAGGGGTTAAACGATGTGGCTGCCACACAAACACATGCACACACCTGGTAGGCGCTGATGTAGGCCACAGCCAGCTGGGCCTGGTCATAAAGCATCTTCTCAAAGTGTGGAACATGCCAGGATGAGTCTGTAGAGTAACGATGGAACCCCTGCAAGAGAGGAAGATAGGGAGAGAAAGAAAGAAACAAATGAGAAATACAACATAAACATTCTACTCTTGCTCATGCCAGCTGTGTTGTGCTGTGTGTAGTGTAGCATGTCCTAGGAACGATGGCAAAGTGGCGTTAGTGTGAATGAGAGTATGTACCTGTGCCACATGGTCGTGGATGCCCCCCAGGGCCATCATGCGGAGTGTGTGTAGGGTCATCTGGAGCGCCTCGGACCCCTCAGTGGACGAACGGTTCACAGACCAAAATGACATAAGGAACATCAGATTCACTACAGAAAGAGAGAGGCAGAAAGAAAGTGGGAGAGAGAGAGAAAAAGACAGTGAGATAGAAAGAGGAGAGAGCGCAATGGTCAGACAGACAGACAGAGACACAAAGACAAAACGAAAGAACTGGAGAACTCCTGTGTGCGTATGTACCTGGTGAGGGGAACTTGGGTGCATCCCTGAATCCTCCATATTCCTCCTCATAGGAGTGTGCGAGCTGTACGAAGCAGCGATTGGCTACATCATGGGCTGGGGGTGGGGTTTCCCCAGGTTTAGCTGCAATAGAGGTTCCCTTCTTCAGAGCTTCTATAACTCTCTCACCACTTGACTCCAACGCTTCACGGTTATCCTGCCACTGAGAGGGAGCGGAACACACACGGTTGCTACAGCACTAATATCTTTGCCACTCACACACCCAACAAGCCACTTGGCATATCCATGTAGGCTACTGTATACACACATTTGAACTTTGTAAAGTGTTGTATTTGTAGAGTTCAAATACAGCTTGGACATTGTTATGACCTGCTCCATAATTCTGGTCAAGACAGTTTTGAGTCCAGGTCTCCGGCCACTGTCCTTTGGGGGGAAGTAGGTGCCCCCAATGAAAGGTCGTAGGTCAGGGGTCAGCCACACACTCATCGGCCAACCACCACCTCCGCTGGTTGCCTAGAGACCAGGGACAGCAACACAGATTAACAAACACAGCAGATATGGAGACTTGATTACTACATGTTTACACACACAGGCACACAAATATTCACGCAGCCACACACACCTGCACGAAGGTCATATAGACTTTGTCCACATCAGGTCTCTCTTCACGGTCAACTTTAATACAGACAAAGTTGTCACTGAGGGTCTTTCCAATCTCCTCGTCCTCGAAGGACTCTCTCTCCATCACATGACACCAGTGACACGTAGAGTAGCCCACTGACAGGAAGATAGGCTTGTCTTCACTCCTGGCTTTGTCAAAAGCCTCTTGTCCCCATGGATACCTGGGAGGTGGGATAGATTCATGTATTTAACTGGCACCATCTTATATTAGTTTACATATACTGAACAAAAATATAAAAACGCAACATGCAACAATTTCAAAGACTTTGGTGAATTACAGTTCATCAGGAAATCAGTCAACTGAAATAAAAGCATCAGACCCTAATCTATGGATTTCACATGACTGGGCAGGGGTGCAGCCATTGGTGAGCCTGGAAGGGCATAGGGCCACCCACTTAGCAGCCAGGCTCACCCACTGGGGAGCCAGGTCCAGCCAATCAGAATGTGTTTTCCCCCTCAAAATGGCTTTATTACAGACACAAATACTCCTCAGCACCACCCCCAACCCCCCCTCAGTGGATCCCACAGGTGAAGAAGCCAGATGTGGAGGTCCTGGGCTGGAGTGGTTACACGTGGTCTGCGGTTGTGAGGTCAGTTGGACATACTGCCAAATTCTCTAAAATGACGTTGGAGACAGTTGATGCTAGAGAAATGAACATTCAATTATCTGGCAACAGCTCTGGTGGACATTCCTGCAGTCAGCCTGCCAATTGTACGCTCCCTCAAAACTTGAGACATCTGTGGCATTGTGCTGTGTGACAAAAGTGCACATTTTAAAGTGGCCTTTTATTGTCCCCAGCACAAGGGGCACCTGTGTAATAATCATGCTGTTTAATCAGCTTCTTGATATTCCACACCTGTCAAGTGGATGAATTATCTTACAAAAGGAAAACTGCTCACCAATGGATATAAAAAAAGTGTGCACACATTTTGGAAGAAATAAGCTTTTTGTGCGTATGGGAGAACAACTAAAATAATTCAGCTCATGAAACATGGGACCAACGCTTTACATGTTGTATTTATATTTCTGATCAGTGTAGTTCATTAGGTTTAGATTAGTCCTACTGGTGAAAGAGAATAATAAGTGGACTAACCCTCCAGTCCACAGATTGATTGTGTGTGTGTGTGTGTGTCTAACCCACCAGTCCACCGGGTTGTGTGCGTGTTGAAGCAGGTAAGGGGATCTCTCCTGTCCCAGGCGGTTGTGGGGTCTCTGGGGAGTGGACGGGGGGCTACCCTGCCCCTCGCTCCCAGACGCCATACTCAGACTTGCTCTGCTTGTCATTCTGGTGGTTCAAGTGAAACACAGAGGTAGCACTTTGATCATTGTTGGCAAACTGTTTGTAAACTACAACAAAATGACTGACTGAAAATAACATTCTGTGGAGTGTGCCATCAATGACATCAAACCTGTCCATGTTAGCTAAGTCACATGTTATGTTTATAGAAAGGCTATTGCTGGGTGAACTGCGTGCATACTTGGCATGTGCGGTATGAGTGCTGCATGATATCAATGTTGGCTAGACAGTAGCAGCTTACTATAATCGTTAGCTACTGTAGCTAGTTAGCTAGCTACAGTAGCTACTTCCTCCATGCACGAGCCCTATCAAGTGACAGCTGTCAAAACCACAGTGCTGGCTGTCAAGCATGCTAAAAACACTAGCCTTTGAGCTAGCATGGTTTTTAGTTCTCCAAACTGCAGAACACACCGTAAAGCATCACCGTGTTATGTCCAGTGTTCCCTGGCAATCGTGTCAACACTGCAAAGAGTATCATCAGGTGTATTTACAATTGGGTAAATAGCTAGCTGGCTAGACCAAGGACGAATGGCATCTAGCCTGCTAGCTAGCTAACAACAGCTCGTACAAGACCACTTGGCGACCCGCTAACTCCCCAGGCGAGACAATGATGTAATCCACAGCTAATCAATCGTTGCATTATTGTAGCTAGCTGACGTTAGCGATTAAATCATTTAATTTGACAAGTTAGTCGCAAGAAGTCACGTCCTAGGCGATTGTCATGTTATGTGTCTTCATTAACTACTTTACCTGAAGCAGTATTGGGACGTCCTGGGACTCAGCAGCGAGGGGGACTTGTCGCTGGCAAGGGGTGGTGTGAGCCCGCTGATGTCCCGACTCTGTTCTGGGCTGTGCGAGTTGTTGTCACCTCCCAGAAGAACGATACTTAGCAGGCGAGCTGGGTCAACGCGGCTATTTTTTGACGACGACCGTGCCCATGCGAGTCTTAACATCTTAATCCAATGTGCCTTGTCAAAGGGCTGGCTGGCTCAGTGGAGGTTTGCCTACTTTGCTTAACACGGCAAGTGCAACTCTCCGACCAACCAACTATGACAGTTTTGTCACTGACTTTGAGAAGTGTTGCCAACTATTGTTTTGTTTGTGAAAATCGCTATTGGCTCCTTGTTTTGACGCTAGAAGTCGCTAGACTATGTTTGGCCATTGCCGCGACGACGTCACAGCACCTATTTGCCTTGGTGCAGAACAGATGCGGTCCCCGACGTAGCGTTTTCGCACCCTCTCCCGCCGCACACCTACTCCACTTGTGCGTCCTTGCCTGTGTGTGGGACTTCTGTTGCACAGACAGCTTCTCCTGCTCTCGTTTGCGTCAGAATTCGGTGGGGAAAGTCTCCAAATGCTTCATTCTATAGCTAGAGGACTCATGATATCTCCAGGAGTGCTGAGTATACTTTTTGTCTTTATTTGTCGTTCTCTAATACCATAGGAGGAGCTGTAGGAGGACGGGGAAATTGTAATGGCTGAAATGCAAAAGGTGCATATCGAACCACATGTTTGACTCAGTTACATTAATTCCCTTTCAGCCATTACAATGAGCCTGTCCATGCA
The DNA here is from genome assembly GCF_036934945.1 of Oncorhynchus masou masou. Classification (NCBI taxonomy): domain Eukaryota; kingdom Metazoa; phylum Chordata; class Actinopteri; order Salmoniformes; family Salmonidae; genus Oncorhynchus; species Oncorhynchus masou. Next base: position 30,291,864 of record NC_088242.1, read on the forward strand.
CCAGCCTCCGCTGTCTATTACTGAATATTTTTTTCTAGCTAGGGCCATGTACTTCAGGTGCTGCCTGTCTTCCCAGTAGCCTACTTGGCGTGTGAACTGCTGACTGCTCATAACATGCAGTTGATTGTTGACACATCAACCAGGATTAAGGGGCAGGGCCATTTGTGACCTTGTTTTGGTAGTCAGTGGCTGTATTGGAGAGGGAGTTGTTTCACCTCTTCTGAGTGTACATAACCAGTTTCTCAGGCTCCATCTCTGTGTGCTTCATTTTATAGATAGAGGACTGCTGATATCACTCCTGGAGTGATAAGTATAATTTGTCTTTATTTGTTGTTGTCTATTACTGTCTTTTTACAAGCTAGGGCCATCATCGTCAAGTGCTGCCTCTCTTCGCAGTAGCCAACTTGGTGTGTGAACTGCTGACTGCTCATAACGTGCAGAATGATCAACAAGGATTTGTGAATGTACACTGAACAAAAATATAAATGCAACATGTAAAGTGTTGGTTTTATGAGCTGAAATAAAATATCCCATAAATGTTAAATTTAAAAGCTTATTTTACACCAATTCTGTGCAGAAATTTGTTTTACATTCCTGTTAGAAAACATGTATCCTTTGCCAAGATAATCCATCCATGTGACAGGTGTGGCATATCAAGAAGCTGATTAAACTCCATTATCATTACACAGGTGCACCTTGTGCTGGGGACAATAAAAACCCACACTTAAAAAGTGCACTTTTGTCACACAACATAGTGCCACAGATGTCTCGAGTTTAGGGAGCGTGCAATTGGCATGCTGACTGCAGGAATGTACACCAGAGCTGTTGCCAGATAATGTAATGTCAATTTCTCTACCATAAGCCGCCTCCAACATTATTTTGGAGAATTTGGCAGTATGTCCTGCCGGTCTCACAGCCACAGACCACGTGTAACCATGCCAGCCTAGGACCTCCACATCCTGTTTATTCACCTGAGGGATCATTTGAGAGCAGCTACATGGACAGCTGATGAAACTGAATTTGCACAACTGAAGAATTTCTGCACAAACTGACATACACCATCCCAGGGAGATTCATCTGTAGGATCAGTGTCCTCACAAGGGTCTTAACCCGACTGCAGTTCGGTAACCAACTTCAGTGGGCAAATGCTCACCTTTGATGGCCACTGGCATCAAATAAGGGTGCTCCTCACGAATCCCAGTTTCAACTGTACCGGGCAGATGGAAGACAGCCTGTATGGCGTTGTGTGGGCAAGCAGTTTGCTGATGTCAACATTGTAAACAGAGTGCCCCATGGTGGCGGTGGGGTTATGGTATGGGCAGGCAGACATACGCTAGAGACAACAAACACAATTGCATTTTATTGATGGCAATTTGAATGCACAGAGATACAACTAAGACCGTCGCCGATCAAAGACGGTTCCGCTGAGTTGTTCTGCGTAGTTGTTCGAGGAAGGCTCCACACCACTCTCACTTGAGTATCTTAGTTATTCTCTGCTCTTTTGTAGCTTTGGCAACTGTGTTTTCTATACCTGTTCGCTCCTCTCCCTGTTGGCTTTATAGACGCTCCCGACCCTGAGCTGCAGCCCTTCTAATTTAGTGTACCTGTGCGCATAACCCACGTGGAATTCTGGGTCTCTTGCAACGTTTGGAACTGCCGATCTGTGGTCAAGAACGCAGAGTTCAGCCTATACTGCCCTTCAGTCTCTTTACCTTTTGGCACTGATCACTCCAGAGAGGACTGCTACTCCAGCTGATCTCTCTTCATCTAGTAGTCCAAGAGGAAATGGTTGTCGCGGGGATGGCACAGGGCCACTTGTTTCTCCTAACTGGAGATTTTATATTTTCTCCCCCTCACCTGTCCATCATTTTCACTTGTCCACTCAAGCTTAACATTGTTGTCATCTATTGCTCACCAGGTGCCCTTGGAGAGTTCCTCAATGAGCTTGACACTTTATGAAGCTAATTTCCTGACGATGGCTCACCGCTCTTCGTATTTGGCGACTTCAACCTCCTGTCTTCTGCTTTCGATTCATTTCTTTCCAACTATCTCTTTCCCCTCTTTGCCTCTTTTGACCTCACCCCTTCCTAATCCCTTCCAACTCAGCAATACACCTACTAACAGACTCACTGCAACCTCCCCCCTCCAGGTCTCTGATCACTGTAGTTTCCATTTGTCTCCCTTTCCTCCAACCCTAGCCACTCAGCTCCTACCCAGATGGTAATGCGCCTTCGCAATCTTCGCTCTCTCTCTCCCACTCTTCTATCCTATTATCTCTTCCTTCTGCTGAATCCTTCTCCCTCCTGTTAAATCCTTCTCCCTCCTGTCTCCTGATTCTGCCTCTTTGACCCTACTCTCCTCCCTTTCCGCATCCTATGACTCGCACTGTCCCCTTTCCTCCCGGACGGCTCGGCACTCCTCTCCTGCTCCATGGCTGAGTGACTCATTACGAGCTTACAGATCAGGGCTGCAGGCAGCTGAGTGAAAATGGGGGGGAAATTATATTTCCAGAGGACCTATCATTCTTTCCCTCCCTCCTCTCTACCTTGTCTTTGTCTGTATCTGCTGCAAAAGCCACTTTCTATCAATCTAAATTTCAAGCTTCTACCTCTAACAATAGGAAACTCTCTTTTCCAACTTCTCCTCCCTCCTTAATCCTCCACCCCCTCCCATCTCCCTCTCTGTGGACGACTTTGTCATCTACATTGAAATCAAGATTGATGACATTCACTCAGCCTATTGAGTCCACTGGTCCCACTCACACAGAATTACCCTACGCCTTGACCTCTTTCTCTCTCTCTCTCCTCTCTCTCTCTCTCGCCCCTCTCTCTCCAGATGAAATTCTGTGACTAGTGATGTATGGCCGCCCAACAACCTGCTCGCTCGACCCTATCCCCTCCTCCTTTCTCCAGACCATCTCTGGAGACCTTCTCCCATTCATCAACTCATCCCTGACCACTGGCTGCATCCCCTCTGACTTCAAAATGGCCTGTCACCTCCCTCAAGCTACACTCGACTCATCTGACGTCAAAAACTATAGACCTGTATGCCTTTCCTTTCTTTCCAAGACACTTGAGCATGCTGTCTCTGATCAACTTTCTCGTTATCGCTGTCAGAACGATCTTCTTGACTCTAACCAATCAGGCTTCAAGATGGGTCACTCAACCAAGACTGCTCTTCTCGCTGTCACGGAGGCTCTCCGCGCTGCAAAGCTGACGCTCTCTCCTCTGGTCTTATCCTCCTAGATCTATCCGCTGCCTTTGACACCGTGAACCATCAGATCCTCCTCTCCACCCTCAGGGATGAGAGTGTCAGGCTCTGCACACTCTTGGATTGCATCTTACCTGGCAGGCCGCTCCAACTAGGTGATGTGGAGAGGATCTGTGTCTGCACTACATACTCTCACTACTGGTGTCCCCCAGGGCTTGGTCCTAGGCCCTCATATTCTCTCTATACAGCAAGTCACTCGTCTCCATTATATCCTCACATGGTCTCTCCTACCATTGCTATGCGGATGACACTCAACTACTTTCCTCCTTTTTCCCCTTCTGACACCCAGGTGGCGACACGCATCTCTGCCCACCACCTCAAGCACAACTTGGACAAGACGGAGCTGCTCTTCCTCCCGGGGAAGGCTTGACCGCTCAAAGACCTCTTCATCACTGTTGACAATGCCACAGTGTCGCTCTCCCAGAGTGCAAAGAACCTTGGCGTGACCCTGGACAACACCTGTCGTTCTCTGCAACCATCACAGCAGTGACTCGCTCCTGCAGGTTCATGCACAACATCCGTAGAGTACGACCCTAGCTCACACAGAAAGCGGTGCAGGTCCTAATCCAGGCACTTGTCATCTCCCGTCTGGACTAGTGCAAATCTCTGATGGCTGGCCTCCCTTTTTGTGCCATCAAACCCCTGCAACTTATCCAGAACGCTGCAGCCTGCTTGGTTTTCAACCTTCCCAAGTTCTTTCATGACACCCCGCTCCTCCACATACTTCAATGGCTTCCAGTTGAAGCTCGCATCCACTACAAGACCATGCTGCTCGTCCACGGAGCAGCAAGAGGAACTGCCCCTCCCTACCTTCAGCCTATGCTCAAACCCACCACCCCAACCTGAGCAACCCCTACGGGAGGGCAGCTCCTGCTCGGCCTAGTCCAAGCACTTCTCTGTCCTGGTACCCGAATGGTGGAACCAGCTTCCCTTTGAATCTAGGACGGCAGAGTCCCTGCCCATCTTCCAAAAACACCTGAAACCCTACCTCTTCAAAGAGTATTTTAAATACCCCCCCACAAAAAAATATATACAGCACTTCTAGCTCTGACTTTGTTGATAGCTACTTTATTGAGGAAACGTGTACTTACTATGCCTGTGACATGTGGTTGTCCCACCAAGCTAACTTAAGATGAATAACTAACTGTATGTCGCTCTGGATAAGAGCGTCTGCTAAATGGCTGAAATGTAAATGTAGAAACTCTCGGTGGTAAAACACCCCAAAGGCAGCCTGAAAGTAGATGAATTTGTTGCTCGCCTCTTTTTTCCCCGATACAAGTCGCTAGAGGGTTCAGAGAAACTGGCTAAATATAGAGATAAAGTCGCTAAATTGGCAACACTGACTTTAGGGCCTTTGAGTAGTTACATGATTGGCCACATGGTGGCACTATAGGAAAGGGAATGGGTGCACATTATTTTTGGTTTGATCATACAATGCATGCTTTATTCACAATCAAAGTATGTATGAACCAAACAAAAGACCATCAAGCTACTCATAATGCTACGCCTTAGTTTGTCATTTTTGGTAAACTAATAATCAATGATACACATAAAGCCCTATGTCTCACTTCCAATCCCAAACTTGCTTTAGAATAGATATTGCACTTGAGAGACACAATGTTGCTCCTATGGATTTAAAGGGATATCCATCGCTGATAAGTCTTCGATTTATCTAGCCAAGGCTCACCATGTTCTGGGCACTGTTGAAGATTGAATAGTACTGTCTGATACCACCCACGATTCGCAGGTTGGAGTGACCAGAGGGAGACCAGTGCGTCAGCCATAGTAGGGGGGCTGCATGGGTGGCAGAGAGAGAGAACGAGTCAAAACAATATTATGGTCACTTCAGGGCTATTTCAGCTCTACTGGGAGACAGGCTGCCCATGGATGTGGAAGACCATTACTGGCTTGATAATGTTACAAATCAAATTGTGTTTGTCTCATACACGTGGTTAGCAGATGTTAATGCGAGTGTAGATAAATGCTTGTGCTTCTACTTCTGACAGTGCAGTAATAACCAACAAGTAATCTAACCTAACAATTCCACAACAACTACCTCATACACACAAGTGTAAAGGGATAAAGAATATGTACATAACGATATATGAATGAGGGATGGTACAGTACGGCATAGGCAAGTTCACCACATTCTGAAAAGAGGGAGGAGAGAGAGAGAGAGGAATTAAGTGAGAAGAGACCATGACTTAAACAGCTTTTGCCGTGTGAGTTTTCTTTTATTTGATTTTTATTAGGATCCCCGTTAGCAGACACCAGTGGTGACAACTAGTCTTACTCGGGTCTGACGCAGCAAAAAAAGACATTAGACAAAAGACTTTACGATTGAAATACATTGTCTGTATGTACATGTGTCTATCACATGCATGTCAGTACATATACACACAAAAGTAGGTCACAAGCCCTTGGTTAAATGTTTGTTATTTTTGTGTGGTGTCTGTGGACTGAGCAGTTGTCTCGGGGGCACACCTGTGGCTTGGTGGAATTTGCCAGCATGTTGGGGAGTTCTATTTCCTTGCCAGCAGGCTACAGTGCGTAAATACCCACAGCAAATCTGCACGAAGACTAGGGTTGAGTTATTGTAGGTTTTGGGGAATCTCCGTATCTTATCTCTCTTCTGTGGAGCTCAGGGTGATTTGTCATTTCTCTGGTTGTGGTCTGATGTGCTCAGCAGAGGGGTTGAGCAAGATTATTTACTTATGGTCTGGGGAGGTGGAGGTTGGCTGGTGCAGGTGGAGGGATCTTGTCTATGTTTAGTTGCCTGTCAGCACTAGTTTGTATAGCTTCACGGTCCAGTTGTTTTTTTGTTCATTCATTAAAAAGAGAATGTGCGCATACCCCGCTGCGCCTTTGTCCAATCCTTATGACGAACGTGACAGGCATTGCGTTGCATGACAAAACGGCACATTATAGAGAGGCCTTTTATTGTCCCCAGCACAAGGTGCCCCTGTGTAATGATCATGCCGTTTTAATCAGCTTCTTGATATGCCACACCCAGTTCACCAAGTCTGGTACCAACGGGACCATGAAAAGCTTCTACTCCCAAGCCATAAGACTGCTAAACAAAACTGCTCAATAGCTAATTAAATGGCAACCCGCTGCTGTTACTGTCTTATCTATCCTGTTGTGTAGTTACTTTAACCCTACCTATATGTACATACTGTAGCTAGCTCAATTACTTCATACCCCTGTATATCGACTCGGTACTGGTACTCCCTTTATATAGCCATGTTATTTTTACTCGTGATATTTATTCGTTATTTACTGTATTTATTCCTCGTGTCATATGTTTTTGTTGAAAAAGGTTCAGTGTAAGTAAGCATTTCACGGTTAGTCTACACCTGTTGTTTACAAAGCATGTGACAAATGAAATGTGATTTTGTTTTGACATTTTGAGGAAATTCACAACGTAAACAAATAACTTGGTGATTATTTAATGCGGTGTGTCACTACTTGTTACAGATAGAGGATATTAAAACACCAAACCCGATGTTACTTCTGGTATTGATCAGCAGGAGAAATATGTACCACAGTTCTTGGAGATTACGAAATAATCCTTTATTATACAGTAGATACACAAGAAGTACAAGGTATACAACCTCAGCATACGTATGTAGAATACCTAATGCAGAAGCTCTAGTAAAGAGGTAGACAACAGTGGGAAAACTTGTCTCTTGAAGTAGTACTGCACAATTCATAGCTGGAACCTTAGAGGTTCATACACTAGATACTGTATACCCACAGTAATAGGCACTTTAATCTCTGTCTCAGTCCCTCTCTCAGTTTCAGTCTATGTCTGTCTCAGGCCCCTCTGAGATCCAGGCCCGTCTCTTCACAGGCACTCCCTCACTGGCGCGTCTCCTGTCCCCCTCCTCACTACAGGGCCTAGCCTTCGTGTTGACCCCACTACCACCTCCACCAGGGGCCTTGGGGGGCCTCTGAGCTGCATCAGCCGAGTGAGAACTCCCTGAGTGCCAGGCTCGACGTCTAGGAAACTGCCTGGCTCCAGGACACCAGGAAGGCCCAGTGCCCAAGCCCAGGCCAGGGCTCCTTTGTGTGGGTTTGGTTGCCTCGGAGAGGTGAGTGTCCCTGGGTGGGTGTGGGTGAAGCTGCAGAACGACAGACTCAGAGTAGGAGCTGTGAACACGAGGGAGGGAAGGATTGGTGGAGGGAGGGCAGGAGAGAAGTGTAATGGGGTTGAAAGAAGGAGGAAAGGAAGTGAGGGAGATGCGAGAATGAGGGGGTAGCAGAGCTGTCCTCGTGCCCATCGCCCCTCCACCTACTCCTCTTTCTTCACTTGTCTCTTCTCCTCTTCCAAGTCTCTGCGGCCTTCTCTTCCTCCTCCTGCTCTGCACCTCCTCTAGCTGGGTCTCCAGACCTTGAACGTCTGCAGTCAGCTGGTTGACGCGGTCGAAACGTGAAAGCAGACCGTTGACGCAAGATAGCAGGCGGTCCAGGTTGAGCTGAACGTCTAAACCCGGGGCGTCGGACATACCCGAGTCTTCGGAACCCAGGGAGAGGGCGGAGGACAGGAGATGGGGGGTGGAGAGACAGGATCCTTGGGATGATCTGGAGGGAGGCACCACCATGCCCTCAAACTTCACCCTGTGTCTGAACTGTGGAGAGAAGGGAGGGAGGGAGATTTCAGAAGTTTCAATTTGTGTTGAATCAAATGAATGAATGAGTTTCCTCCATACCTCCTTGGCCTTAATGAGTCCCATCCAGAGCTTCAGTCTTTTGATGAAGAACTCCACCATCTCGTAGTCCTGGGACTCCATGGCTGGCCTGTACATCTCAGCCTGCACAACCCTGTATGTGCGGAGCAGAACAGCTCCAGAGAGACGGGCCAGCAGCCAACCTCCCAGACCCAGCAGAGAGAGGGCGTAGAGGGGTCCGAGGACAGGGTGAGCCCTGCTGAGCCTCTGCAGGACCAGGCGACCACGTAGTACAGACACCACAGACACACCAGCCTGGTACACAGACAGGAACCCATCCACAGACCTGGAGAAGAGCTGAGACACAAACATATATGCATGAATAGGAAATGCATATTCCCATAGAGTGAGCTGTGTCTCGCATATTCCTGCAGAGAACCTTGGTTACATTACATAACCTTCCATTTCCTACCATGTGTCCAGTGTGAGCGAAGAGCAGCAGCAGTAAGATCAGTAGTAGAGCCACAGCAGCCATCTCTCTCCATGCCCGCTGAAGCACTCGACCAAACACCACCCACCTCCGCACGTACCTGAGAGTACCCACCATCTGAAACACACATTGTTGCATTGTTGCATTTTTTGCATTGCGTGTGGTAAAACTGCTGTTCCCCAGAAAGACTCCATTATTATGGTCTGTCACAAAATGTGGATTCCTAACCCATGGAGTTAGGAACTATTCAAATAATGTCATTCTTTAGGAACTATCTTTAAGTTGTCCAGCACCTTGAGTACCAGCAGAGTGAGCAGTATGGCTGATATCTGTGTGGACCTCCTGGCCAGTAGGGCGGCGCTGTGGAACTCAGTGAAGGAGTCTGGTCTGGAGCGGTGCTGAGACAGACAGGAAGCAGCCTGGGATAGGAAGCAGAAACGCAGCGCGGCCATCGCCAGGGACAAAGAGGCGAGGAGGAACTGTAGCCAGCGCCAGCCCTGACGCACGTACTGGGCACGGTCAGTAGCCATGACCCATAGCTCCACCCCCAGAAAGAGGAGGGCAGAGAGGAGCAGGAGCACCTTGGGGGGGGGGGGAAAGGTTTCAAAACCGAGTGGCCAACTGAGTGTCTCAGAACAGAACCTATTGACGATCCTACATTTTTGAAATCCCTAATGAATGGGAATAATAGTGTTGTTTTATACAAACAAATTGTTTATCAAATGTTACCATGAGTGCAATCTCCAGGTCTGGTCCTGAGGAGGATGGGGGGATGAGTAGAGGATGGATGGAGAGGGAGGAGATGAGTGTGTGTATCTGGTTCTTCTCTAGTAGAACAGACACACACACAAACAGACTCGTCTCTCTGTGGTACTGGGTGAAGTCAATGGACACAGCCTTTAACCTGAGTGAAGAAAAGAGTACAAAGAATGATGTAGGATCATTTGTGTGGAACTGGTGTGTGTAACTCACTGTGCTGTGGTCCAGTGTGTGTTGTGTAGGCCAGAGAGAAGCTGGCATGTGTCTGTGTGCGTATGTGTGTAACTCACTGTGCTGTGGTCCAGTGTGTGCTGTGTAGAACAGAGAGAAGCTGGCGTGTGGTAAAACTACTGTTCCCCAGAAAGACTCCATTATTATGGTCTGGAGTGTGTATACAGTGTATCCGTGGTAACCCCACCAGGTGGAGGGCGGGGTTCTGATGGAGGTGTGGCACCAGGATGTTGTCCATCCACTGCCACGCCCCCTCCCACCTGAAACCAGCACAGAGAGATACATGTGGACACAGCCCCCGCACACACACACCAATACACAAATCAGTACAGGGTACATGCACACACACACACCACACACGCAGCCCTTACCCAGTGATGGTGTTGAGGTTGGTGGTCAGTGAGTGTTTGACGGCAGAGTGTAGCAGTCTTCCCTGGGTCTCCTGAACACTGTCCTGGTAGTTGACCATCAACACCACCAACAGGAACAACATGTGGCACACACAGTGCTGGGGAGGGGGGAGAGAGGAGAGAAAATGAAAGAGAGAGTGAGTATACAGAGGGAATGAACAAGAGAGGAGAAGGGAAGATAAATAATTAAGATGCATGTTATTTTAATTCCAGTACAATACCAAATGGTACTTGGTGGTTAGGAACATAAACAGTGCACCACATATGTTCATTCCTGAGGTTACCATAAGGATGTATGGGAGCTGTTTTTTTGTTTGTTTCCTGTTTCACCTTCATGAGGGATCGTAGCGCTCTCACTTTCCTGGCCTCCTCCTTGGCTTGCAGTAGGCCGAACCCACAAGGGGGGTGCACCTCGCCCCCCTGCTTGCCCCCCTCCCTCTTAATGACGGTCTCCTGCCCCAGCCGATCATTCACCTCGGGGTCTACAGGCCTTAACACCACAGCATAGAACAAGGCCTGCACACACACCTGGGGAGAGGACAGTACCATGAGTTAATAAGGTTAGAAAGGTGCATACCTGTCTAGTCCCGCTTAGACTGAACAGATTTCAATAGATTCAAAGCCAGCAACTTACGTTTTACAATCACATGGGTCTACAGGAAATGCAGAAGCCATATGGTTGCGTATCTCTCTCTCTCTCTGGTACGGTGAAAACATTCATTGCTGACAATTTGTTGCATTGACTATTGATCCTCCGTGTGTATGTCTCTATCTGCCTACCTTGAGAGGCTCCAGCAGCAGAGCGGAGGTGAGGAAGGCAGACAGGGCTGAGATGAGCCACATCAGGACCACTGAGCTGGAGAAGTGACTCCCATAGAGGCCTACTACTGCCAGGCAGGCCCCCAGCAACAACACAACCAGGGGGTAAATGACTTGCAGTGCCCAGGGAGGTAGCAGCCAGCTGGGCTTGCCGCGGGCCACACCTGGGTGGGGTGAAAAACATGGAGGAAACTATGGTCTATGTCTGAAAATATGAGCAAGTTGTTTGATATGAATATTCAGATAGTTCAGGGGATTTCCGTGCAAAATAGACATCATTCATAGAAAGTTTTAAAGGGTGAACGCTCGCATCCACATAGTAATACATGTGTCATAAACATTTACATTTACATTTAAGTCATTTAGCAGACGCTCTTATCCAGAGCGACTTACAAATTGGTGAATTCACCTTCTGACATCCAGTGGAACAGCCACTTTACAATAGTGCATCTAAATCATTAAGGGGGGGGGGGGGGGTGGTGAGAAGGATTACTTATCCTATCCTAGGTATTCCTTGAAGAGGTGGGGTTTCAGGTGTCTCCGGAAGGTGGTGAGGAGGGAATCGTAACAAAGTTTGGATAAGTCCGTGTAGTGACTCACCTATGCGTGTGGTAGAGTCTGTGGAGTCAGGGGAGGGGCTGGGGAGGAAGGTACTGGCGATGGAGTCGACAGAGAGAGATGAGGAAGGCCTAAACAGCCCTGTCCCAGGCAGAGAGATGGGAGAGCAGGGAGGGTTGTGGATCTCTGTCCCATAGAGTGGTTTGTCCACACTCAGCTCAGACCAGCCACTGCAGGAGCTGCCCCGGCTCTGGCTAAAACCCACAGAGAGATGAGTAAGACTCAGAAGTATTCCTTGCCAACAGGCAACAGTGCTATACAAATTACTAGGACTGGTTGTTCCCTGCTATCTAGTCCAGTCAGATCAACTCTGATCTCCACTGAAAGAGGGGAGGATGAGGACTGTATATTCAGAGCATATACTGTAGACAGGGCCAGATACGGTATTTTCTGGGGTTTGGGTCTGGAGTGTACTGGTCAGGCAGGTCTTACCTGTGGGACAGAGAGGTGGTCCTGGGGGAGTAGCGGCCACTGTCTGATGTTGAGGGACTGTCGGACACTCCTGTGTCTGCTGCTATGGACCTCAACAGGTCCTCCTCTGAAACACCACGAGAGACAATCATTTTAGACATATTCACACAGGAGTCATAGTAACACATGTGGGACCCACACACACACCAGACAGGGTAAGGACATTGGGTTGCAGGTTGTGTCCATGGCTGTGGTCTGGATGCAGGCCAGACAGGGATTGGGATGGACCCACAGGTGCATTAGAGGAGGGTGGGGGGTTGGAGATGAGAAATCGGGGTGAGGAGGGTGAGGCTAGGCATAGCTTCGTCAGGGCTTTCTTCCTCTTCAGTAGACGGGCATGACCCAGGGATGATCCCAAGGGGTCAGAGGTTTTTTCCCAGGAGGGCCACAGGGTCATGCCATCTCCTTCCTTCTCCACTCCCAGGTTAGTGGCATTCCAGAACTCAGCGTTGAATGCCTTGCTTCCCATCAGCTACGAGAGAAGAAAAAGACAGCTTTTAAGCCTTTTTCAGTTTACAACTTACACAGCGCTTTCTGGCTCTCTTGTGAATCTGTGTACGTGCATGCATTGACACGTGTGAGAGTTTGCACTCTTACAGAAGAGGGTGTGTCTCCACCCAGGCCTGACGGATCAGGTCCTCCAGGCAAAGACAGGAAGGAGGAGCAGGAGAGATCTGATTGGCTGAGATGGACGCCCATCTCCCCTGACTGACACACAGGGGATGGAGGCACTGACATATCCACCGCTACCTGAAACACACACAGTGAAAGGGAAACCCAACATTTGGAGCTGAACCAAGCATCATCTCCGTCAAGGACTTTCCACATTCCTCTGTTGATTTGGACGCACTTTCCAAATCAACAGAGTAAATATACAAAACACATTCACATTGACCTCTGATCGACTAAGTTTTTTTTATTGACAGAAATGATAACAATGTGTGGTTTAATAGGCAGTCGTAGGATTTTTTTTGTTGACGGGGCAACAGGAAAAATGGATGGAGAAGGAGAGAGAGATGTCAGAGAGGTACCTGGCTGTGAGTCTTTCGCAACAGGAAGCAGAGGAGACACTGGAGAGGAACCACCAGGATGGATATAGTCATCCCCACTGCAACCGTTTCCCAGGTTACAAGCAACCGGGCCGAAACCGGTACACTAAAACACAACACCCTTAAAATGGCTGATTCTTTCACTTAACAGAGTTAATTAGTCTCAGGCAAAACATTAATGTTGTTGTTCAGCGCAGTGAGTTGTCCACAGTGCGAGATTGATTGAATCCCACCTGAGCACTTTCACAAGAACCTTCTATTGTGTACGCTATTGTCACCTGGAATGTTCTGGTTAGACTGCCATCTCACCTATGCCCCTCTGTGCCCACAGCCCCGTACCACAATGCCCCTAGTGCAAGGTAGAGGTGTAGCAGGAGGGCACACACCGTCACCCTCTGCCCCCGCATGAAGCGGCTGTGGGCGGGGCGTTCCCACAGAGAGAGCCACAAGTGGCGCTCCAGCATTCCAAACGCCAGCTGGGAGGAGAGAACACGTTGGAACTGAGACAGCTCCTCAGGACCTGAGAGATAGATGGAGAGAGAGAGAGAGAAATCTGTCTTGGAGGTGGTCATGCTCTCCCTGAGTGTAAAGACAGATACAGAGAGTTGTAGCACTTACAGGAGGCCAACATCTCCTTCTCCACTGTCCCTCCTCCCTCGTTCCTGTCATTCTCCACAGACAGCCAGTCTTCTACCAGGAAGTAGAACAGGTGGTCTGTCTGAGGGTCCCACACCACCACATGCTGCACGTACCACGATGGGTCCAGACCTGGGAGACATACACACAAACAGGTATTGTTGTGTCAACCTGTTTGGAATCTTACTACCTGGAGCCTCAATCTCCTGCTTTCCTTGTGTTCCAGTAGGCGAGTGAATACAAGACTACGAAGTCTTGCAATGCGAGACTACAGTAGTTACCTGTGTTGTCATGGTTACCTGTGTTGTCATGCCAGAGGCGTATCTTCCACACCTCTCCCAGGTTGCTGTCCGTCTCCAGGTGGAACAGGTCCAGACCACTTCGTTGGAACGCCCCCTCCCGCTGCAGGTGGCGTGAACCGCTTTTAGTCACCCCGTACAGACTGATGCCCACGTGGGCCGTCGTGCCTGATGGGAAGTACAAATGAACGTGAACCTGGTTTGCGTTTCACTTTGACACGATGCTTTCTCAGCCAGATGTTCTCTCTCTCCTACCCTCGTTCCCTCCCACACGTTAGGACTGTTAGGACTGGCTCGGTGAGAACTGTCAGCAATACGACAGAAAAGAAGTGGATCTATTGCTTACACCAACCCAGTCGTCTAAGATCTGCGAGTCCCTTTACCTGCTCCTCGTCGCCAGCCTGTTTTGACCAGGACTCTGTAGCTGTAGCGTCCAGGTCGGCCACACAGTGGTACATGGCATAGTCTCAGGCTCTCCAGGTGGTCCAGTTTGTGGGCGATCAGGCCCAGGAGGAAGTGGATCAGAACCAGGACAGCACACACAATCCCCACTACCACATTACGCATTGGACCACTGGACTGGGGTGGTGAGATGGAGGGGGACATGTAATACAAATGAGTAGAATCAGCAGGAGGTCCCAATTAAAAAACTGTGTTGCAAGGTGGGTGAACAGGTGGCCATATTGAATGTATGATCATGTCTCGGAATTCTGTGTCCCTCTACCTTTTCAGCATGTATTCAGGCGTCTATCTAAGGCTGCTGACATCTATTTTCCCTGTATGTACTAATGAGCTATACCAATTCTTGTGTTAACCAAACATACCGGTGGCAGTAGCACCACAACGTCTGGATGGACAAACAGACTGGCCCCGAACATGGTGAGGTGCTGGGTGAGGCAGTGTGCTGAGTGGAGGGTGCTGCCCTCCAGTGGCCGGAGGCCCTCAGTGCTCCAGCGCCTCTTCCTCAGGCTGTAGTACTGGCAAAGAGAGCTGAACACACACACTGAGGCCTGGACTGGAGCTCCACTCAGACTGGATGTCAGGTTCACAAAGAGAGATTGTACTGTGCTGTTAAGTCTAGGGACGAAGAGACATAATAGGCAACAAGCTGCATTAGTAAATGACTGGCATGTCATCATACGCCATGTGTGGAAGAAAATCAGGCCTCACAACATTCTGTCGGTGTAAAAGTGAACAACTTGTAAAAGGTTTTTGGAAAACATAACTGCCTAGATACAGAACACTCACAGAGGAGAGAGGAAGATGGTGTCCTCCACGGATGACTGGCTGGAGAGGGAGAGGGTCAGCTCTCTGACTAGGGAATCATGGGAGGCAGGATGACCTGGCTGGGTGGCCACTGTGATTCTCACATGTCCTGAGCCCACCAGCGAAGCTCCTGGAAGCAGGCTGAAGTTTAAGGAGATGTACAGTCCAGCATTGGGATCCATATTCTTCATTGCCCTCACTGTAAAATCCAGCCACCCTTTGGCTCGGAGTGTAAAGTTAACCATTGGGGCTCGTCCCTCGTCTCTGTCAATTCCACCAGATCTCGACCCAGACCCACTTCCACTAGCCCGATGCCCAGCGCCGATCCTTCCTACAGTATATATTAAGGGCAAAGTAACCCTGATAGATCTGTCAGTGTCCAGGTTAGCAATGGGAATAGGCTGTCCCTGGGGCGTGGTGAACTCCATGGCAGCCAGAGAAGTAGAAATAGGTGGGTTGGCTGCTGAGAAGAACTCAGACACCCCTTCCAAACC
Organism: Oncorhynchus masou masou; assembly: GCF_036934945.1. Lineage (NCBI taxonomy): Eukaryota > Metazoa > Chordata > Actinopteri > Salmoniformes > Salmonidae > Oncorhynchus > Oncorhynchus masou. Next base: position 30,307,346 of record NC_088242.1, read on the forward strand.
CAGGAGAATCTGTACCACCTCAGATCCCTGGACCTGACGCTGGAGCTGGGCACTGAGAGAGGAGGGAATGAGGAACTGGCAGGGTGGATGTGCTGGGTATGACTCTGGCTTGTCAGGGTTTAATTGCGATTTGTTGGACTGGTTTGATTGGCGGGTGTTGACCGAGGGGTCAGTGGTGCAGAGGAGTTCCGAGGGGTTTCCACGGTAACCAACAGCACTGATCTGTGGAGCAGAGAGAGAGAGGGGTTCCTCGTCGCGTGGCCGCGAGCGCATCAGAATACGCATGAGAGCCCTGGCATGGTCCAGGGCTGACACTGCAGTTTCAGATCCATTAGAGTGAGTGTGAGGACCAGAGGAGACTAGCTTGGACTCGGACACAGCAGCCAACGAATTGCCTGAAGACAGAGAGAGAAATAACCGTTTTTGGTCAAAAATCTTGGGCTAATTCCTGTCGTTGCTCTGTGAGCATGTATCCGTCGATCCCACTCAGAAGTTGGTACAGTACCTATCACATGGAGGATATTTCTGCCAGTGTCGATGGCTGCGTCATCTCCTAGTCCCGTCTGCTCTTCCATAACCCTGATCATTCTCCCCACAGAATCTAGAACATTCTCCTGACAGCCCTCACACACCACCTCACTTGGGACTGCCTGCAAGAGACAACACACAAGGGCATTCAGGCGTCGAGGACAAATCTGTATCATTTGTGGGTCTTTTTGCCAGGCTTTTATTGGCACAAACTCCGTCTGAGTAGACTATGGCCAGGTTACCTACAGTGGACTGGGCCAGGGCTAAGCTGATCTGGGCTGCATCCTGTAGAGAGTACACAGACAGAGAGGCCAGCGCCTGTGTCACATTCCCCCTGATCTCCCTCCTGTCCCTGAGATCCTGCTCACTCAAAGTCAGATCCACCTGTGACCGAGAGGAGAGAGATAGACAGGTAAAGGAAAGATAACGTTAAGGAGAAGAGAGTCACAGCCAGGTAAAAACAAAGGTAATGTTCATACCTGATTGAGCTGGCTGGTGAGGGCGATGGAATATGGAATGAGCTGCTGTGGGTTACCCTGTTGAAGTAAACCCAATAGTTCGGTTTGGCTCTTGTTCCTCAGCCACTCTGTGATCCCATCTCCATCCACAGGTCTCAGCACTGTTATAGTTCTGAAAAAACAAAAACATCCATAAATTGTCTTTTTACAACCTCCATGGGTCTCTTGAGGTCGGAACCTCTTCCCTGCATTCTCAGTTTTAAACTCATCTCCAGTTCACCTGTTAAGTGCTGTGACCTTTGAACCCAGGTGGTCCTCTACCTGCAGGATCACAGAGATGATTGACCGGTCCTTCTCTGGCCCCGCCTCCCCCAGAGGAACCAGGCTGCCAAATGTACGCTGCGTACCCCTGTAGAGGGTGAGAAGGGGACAGGCTTGGCCCCAGCCTGGGCATGACGATGCCACCTGGAGAATATAGATCATCTGGGGAGACTCACTATCCTCATCCAGCCAACCTATGGAGTAGATACAGAACATCTGGTACACCATGGTAAAACATGGCAAAGACACCAAAAGAAGATGTGATTGTATCTTTGAGTCTTTGTTTCTATTACCTGAGCAGTTGTATGTTACCACAGTCTCCAGCAGGCGTATGTTCTCCCCAGGGCCTGGAGTAAGAGTACACACACCTCCATGGGGTGGAGGGTTGGGCAGGAGGGTCAGGCTAGCAAACCCCCATCTTCCCCCAGCAGGGTGGGTAACATTTAGGGTGAAGGTATAGTTACACCCCTCCTGCAGCACCCCCGGTCGGACCACCAGATCAGGAGAGAGACTGCCCGTAGTGGTCACCTCGTTCAGGTCAAGGGTCACGCCGTTCTGATCCTTTTCGCTCCATTTGTACTGTGAAAAGAGAAAGACCATACATCAACTTTCCGCCATAAGTCCTACAGAAAGCAGCCATGACAGCTGATGGTGCCTGACTTTATTTAATTTGTCACAAACGGTAAATGTTTTTTAGGTCAGCCAATTAGCTACGTAGAGGGGAACTTACTTGAACATGGCTGCCACACTTGTCACAACGACCAGAGAGCACAATGGGGCGACTCTGGCTGACACGGAAAGAAGAGAGACTACTGCAGGAAACACACTCCACACTTACAGGAAGCACTGCAGCTTTAGATACCGCCACCTAGAGGAACAGAGGAGTATTTGACATGTATATCCTCTCAAATAAACCTAACACAACTACACTGAAACTGAAAACATTATATGGTAATTTTGAATACTAGCGGGTGCATGGTATTGTTATTTCTGGCTCATTAACATATTTTGAGGCCTGCCTTGTAAGAGGCTATATTTGTTGCACCCATTAGTGAGAATGCTGTACCAGTTTAACTGGTATGTGGTAGTAGTGCCCCATCAATTATAAATGTATAGGGGACAGATTGGAGAGGCAGCTAGTCTTAAACTTTTAATGGTTGAGCATTTGTCTGTTTTGCCCTGCAGTCACTTCCAGTTTGGAAACCTTTGTTCTTACATCTATGGGGGCGCTATTTCATTTTTGGATGAAAAACGTTCCCGTTTTAAACAAGATATTTTGTCACAAAAAGATGCTCGACTATGCATATAATTGATAGCATTCGAAAGAAAACACTCTGACGTGTCCAGAACGACCAAGATATTCTCTGTGCGTGCCCTAGAACGTGAGCTTCAGGCAAAACCAAGATGAGATGGCATCCAGGAAATGAGCAGGATTTTTGAGGCTCTGTTTTCCATTGTCTCCTTATATGGCTGTGAATGCGAGAGGAATGAGCCTGCCCTTTCTGTCGTTTCCCCAAGGTGTCTGCAGCATTGTGACGTATTTGTAGGCAGATCATTGGAAGATTGACCATAAGAGACCACATTTACCAGGTGTCCGCCCGGTGTCCTGCGCCGAAATTGGTGTGCAAAAGTCACCTGCCAGTATTTTTCCATGGGATACAGAGAGGAAAGCAAGCTTCCACGAACTGCATATCAATGAAGAGATATGTGAAAAAACACCTTGAGGATTGATTCCAAACAACGTTTGCCATGTTTCGGTCGATATTATGTAGTTAATCCGGAAAAAGTTTTACGTTGTAGGTGACTGAATTTTCGTTTCGGTAGCCAGACGCAATGTAGAAAACGGAACGATTTCTCCTACACACAGACGCTTTCAGGAAAAACTGCGCATTTGGTATGTAACTGAGAGTCTCCTCATTGAAAACATCAGAAGCTCTTCAAAGGTAAATGATTTTATTTATTTGGTTATCTGGTTTTTGTGAAAATGTTGCGTGCTAAATGCTACTCAAAATGCTATGCTAGCTTTGCATACTCTTACACAAATTAGTCAATTTCTATGGTTCAAAAGCATATTTTGAAAATCTGAGATGACAGTGTTGTTAAGAAAAGGCTAAGCTTGAGAGCAGACGCATTATTTTCATTTTATTTGCGATTTTCAGAAATCGTTAATGTTGCGTTATGCTAATGAGCCTGAGGCTTTAGTCACAAACCCGGATCCGGGATGGGGAGTTTCAAGAAGTTAAAGGCCCTGTGCAGTCAAACATTTAGTTTTTCTTCTGTTTTAAATATATTTCCTCACTATGAGGCTGGAATAATGCTGTGAAAAAGCCCTTGTGGTTTAAGAGCTGTTTGAAAGGACCGGCTGAAATTTCAGCCTGTTTTTGTGGGATGATGTCACCAGTTGGTAAATTAGTTAATAGACCAATAAGAAAGAGTGTTCCAAACCTCTCTGCCAATAAAAGCTAGTTTTCCCCTCCCCACTCAGACCACTCCCAGACAGTCCCAGCAAAATTCTTGCTTGAGAAATTGCTCTGTGCTAAGAAGCTATTTTTCTATTTTTGTGTCTTTTCACCATTTCATTTGAAAACAATCATAGTTAGGTACTTAATTGTTACCCAGAAATGATTTGATATTGAGATAGAAAAATACCATTAAGGCCTCTACAAGTGCAAGTTATATAAAACACCAAATATTAATTGATATGCTGTAATGTGTAAAACATTACCTAGCAGCCAACCTGCTTGCACCAATCTCAAGTAATTACAGTAAAATCCTGTAAAATACAAACACCATCTCCCTTCAATGAATTTAATTAATTCAACCATCCGTTCATTCATTCATTACGATGACAGTAGCATTTGCTTTTTACAGTAGAGTACGTCAATTATACAGTATTTTACTGTGCGTCATTACACAGTACTTGCTTTGATACTGTATTTAGATTACAGTAGTTGTACTGCAATATGAAAACCAGTAACTTACCTACCACTGGCGGCCTGTAAGTTACTGTCAAATTCACAGCAACCCATTTACAGAGCATGGTTCGCTGAACCACCATCATTGCATCAAGATATTGTGGTGTGTAGAGATAATGTGGGACTCACTGACTGTGTAGTAGAGATAGGTCTCCTCCCTTCCTTTTGGACAGTGAGGGTGAAGAGGTAGAGCTTGTCTGGCTGTAGCTTCCTGCTGGGCACAGTCAACCTGCTGCTGTCATACCCTACAAGCTGATCCTGGTCATGGGACGACCACCCAGTAGAGTTCTACAGGCAGAAACGGACACCATTGGTACAATTATGAGAAAACATCCAGGTGAGACAGCAATATAAGTTAACATAAATATAAGTGAACAATCTCGACCTAAATAGTAGAAAGGCAATGAAAGGTTCCTAATTCTGATTTAAATGACCTCAGTGATGAATTCCCAGTGGTAGTTCAGCTCCCCTTCCTCTCTGTCAGGATCATGGGACTCTGACCCATCCAGGATCAGGTCACCGTGGCTTGACACCAGTCTATGCGATCCCCCCCTGATGATGGGTACCAGGGAACTGTGAACCACAGAGAGCCTGGACGTCCTGTACAGACGTAGAGGGGTTCCCTGGAGAGAGACAGTGAACCCCAGGCAGTACTGGCCCACCTCCAGGGCCTGCTTAGGGAGGGACAACAGTGGTGTAGTCACACCCACCAGGTTAATCAGGGTTACTGGGTGCCCACTGCTTTGGGTTACCAGAGTGTCGTCAGTCTTGCCAGCTCCACAGCCACTCCCCCTAAACACTTCCCATAGGTACATGGTCTTGTATGCGGTGCAGCCTTTGATGTCTACGCTTGCTTCAAAGTAGCTGGATCTAGACTTGACGATTGTGGATTGGCCCTGGACTAAAGTGACCTGAGGGAGTGAGCACTGGAGTTCTCTCACCTCAGTGAGCAGTTGTGTGGAGACCTGGCTGACGTTATTGAAGGCTGTGACTTGAACAATATATTTTCCAGCAGTGAGATATGTGTGGTCCACTGTATTGGATTTTATGACGACAACTCCTTCACTTGAGTCTCCAAAGCCCCATTGAAACCTCAAATTGCTGCCACTATCTACTGTGACTGAGAATCTGACACTATAGCCTCTAAAGTTTTCTGTAGAATCACAAACAATCGTGACCTCCGTCACAGGCAACTGAACAATAGCTGTCTCATTCAGGGTTTCAGAGCAGAAGCCATTTCTGGCCATCACACCCACAGACAACGAACCACTTCCGGGTGAGGTATACATCACTTCCTGTCCAATGACCTGTAAGGGCTGGAACCCTTCTAATTGGATCGTCCAGGTGTAATCGGTTGGAGAACCACTCATGACAATTGCTTGGAAAGGGACCTCCTTTAGAGCTTCTAGAGCAGTGGAACAGCAGTTGACCAGTCGTAGGCCCCCGATCCTCTCAACCACCTGGACGGTCAATGACACCTGGGAGTTGCTCACCTTGTTCCAGGCTCGGGCTGTGACAGAGTGAGACCCAACTGGGAGGGTGGAGGTGGTGAAGCTTACCTCAACAAGGTCATATGATGGCTCAACTTCATCAAAGACTAAAGAGAAGCTGACATTGGTTCCTTCGGAAACTAATGGTGTAAAAGCAATATGATCTTCAGCGCAGACCGTAGACCTGCTAAGGTTTAGAGTCAAGCCCTGAATAGCATCCTGGATGGTGACTCTGTGTGAGACTGCCTGCCAGCTAATACCATTAGAGACGTTCAGAGAGACATTATAGACCCCTACATCTGTAAAGGTATAGATAACTGACTGATTGTTGTCCAAAACCACAGCACCTCCAGTACACCCAACAACTTTCCACTCCCAGTGCCGATCATTCCCTTTATTGACATATCCATAGAGTGCAACTTGAGTATTGGATGTTATAAAGAATGGATGTGTCTTGCCACCTACCTGAAAGTCTGCCTCTCTAACCTCCTCCTGAACTGTGAAATGTTTGGTGGCGTTGCTTGAACTGAGAACATTCTGGACCGACACACTGACAGAACAAGAACCCAGAGTCTCAAACATGTAAAGAAGAAAAGGAACATCAGTCTGTAAGGGTGAAAGGGCTGAGTTCACATTCCAGAGATACTGGAGGTCAGATCCAGTCTTCACAGTTACAGAGATGTTGGTATACTTCTCTAATGGTATGGCGTCTCTAGCTGTTGACATTCTAGCCCCTGAAACTCGCTCTACTGCCTTTAGAGAAATACGGCTGGTTGTCTTACCAAGTCCGTTGGAAGCTGTCAACTCAACAGATATATTACCTGGAGTTTCAGTGAACCACACAAAGTGCTCACCAACACTGCCAGTTTGGGTCACACCTCTCTGGTTGGCTAGCCAATGGTAAGTGACATTGGAGCCATGTGTTACTGACGCAGTGAGCAAGACACTCTCTCTGGTTGGTATGTAGCTCATGGATATCAGGCTCAGACTTGAGAATTGAAGCCCTTGTATTCTCTCTAAAACTATAATCAAAATGGCTGCCTCCTGTTGGCTCACCAGGTTCTGGGCTGTGACTTTGACCTGATACACACCTGCTTTAAGAAACACATACTGAAAGTGAGACATCCCAAGCTCAGTGGTGGTATCAGGGCCATCCACTGACCAGTAGAAATTGACATTACCTGAAACATTGCCAACTGCTGTTATGACTGTCTTTTCTCCTACTACTGCAAATGGCTGGCTGATTTTCAGCTTCAGGTCTGACACAGGAAGCAGTACGTTCACTTCCAGGTTAACAGAATCCAGGCTAACTGCATTAGAAGCTGTGGCCTTGACTGTAAACCTGCCAGCGGAAGTAAAGACATGGGAAACATTTAGACTCTTTGCCAGTGGTGAGCCGTCACCAAAGTCCCACTGCACAGAAACATTGGTCCCAGGGCAACTCTTGACCCAAAGTGTCATCTTCTCATTGACAGTCAGTGTGTTGCTTTGACTGCTATGTGCTATGGATGGTTTACTCACAGGCTTCTGCACAGCAACAGTGGCTTTGGCTATGCTCTGGCTGACTTTGTTACTTGCCATCACTGAAACATCATGGATCCCTTCCTCCTTATACACAAAGCAATGATGAGCCAGTCCTCTTATATGAGAGCTGTTGGAAGAATGATTGAGCCACAGAAACTGATATCCAGTGGGCTGTCTTTTGGGGGCAGCAACTGCATTAAAACACACCTCTTTTCCTACTGCCACAGCATCCTGTGATGGGTGGATGGTTATCCCGGTAATGGGGGCCTCAATGCAAACGTTGGCATCATAAAAGACATATCCTTCTATACTGAGAACAGTTACGTTAACGTTATAAACCCCAGAGTTTGAATAAGTGTGAGTAACAACAGACTTTCCCTTCTGTACTGACAAAGGTGATCCATCCCCGAAATTCCAATGGAAAGTCAGCATGGAAACATTCCCGTTCACCAGTGCTTGGAGCGGTATCTCTTTCTCTGTCTCGGAACACTCCGATGGCAGAATTCCACTGATGGTCAACCTGTAGACTTCCAGACGGATGGACTGGCTAGCCTGGCTGACTGCGTTAGACACAGTCACTTTGACTGTGTAACTCCCTGGGGACTCGTAGACATGGGATACAGAGTTGTCTGTGATGTTTTTATGTCCAGACCCATCACCAAAGTTCCAGTCCCAGTGAAGACTGGAACCTGAAGCCACTTTGCCCTTGATTTCAGTTACAGACTTCAGTTCACTGGGTCCACTACAGCTCAACTGGAGTCCAGATACCTTCTCCACCACTGCCACGGCCACCCAGGCTGTCAGTGCAGTCAAGGTGTTGTTAGCGCACACAGTCATGTTATAAACCCCAGTGGTCCGAGCAACATGGCTAACGTTGCCGTGGAATCCTTGGATTTCCTTTGAACCGTCCCCAAAGTTCCAAGTGTATAGGATTCCGTAGTGAGATGGGTATGAAGAGGCTTCAAGAAGAAAGGTCTGGTTGACCAGGGGAACCAGAGGAGATGGGGAGATGAGTATACGAGTCAATGGAGGCCGTACCTTTAGTGATATGGCCCCCTTGATGTTGTCGTATTGGTTGTAGACCTGTACAGTCAGTGTGTAGTCATCTGTATGAGTGAGAGACAGAGTGATATACAGTATTTAGACCGCTTTCTTTTTTCCACATTTTGTTGCGTCACAGCCTTATTCGAAAATGGATTTAATGAAACAATTTCCTCAGAAAATCTACACACAATACCCCATAATGACAAAGCAAAAACAGGTTTGTGGAAATGTTTGCAAATGTTACATAAAAAAAAATAAAAAAAAGGATTTACATAAGTATTCAGACCCTTTGCTATGAGACTCAAAATTGAGCTCAGGTGCATCCTGTTTCCATTGATCATCCTTGAGATGTTTCTACAACTTGATTGGAGTCCACCTGTGGTAAATTCAATTGATTGGACATGATTTGGAAAGGCACACACCTGTCTATATAAGGTCCCACAGTTGACAGTGCATGTCAGAGCAAAAACCAAGCAATGAGATCGGAGGAATTGTCCGTAGAGCTCCGAGACAGGACTTTGTTGAGGCACAGATCTGGGGAAGGATACCAAAACATTTCTGCAGCATTGAAGGTCCCCAAGAACACAGTGGCCTCCATCATTCTTAAATGGAAGAAGTTTGGAACCACCAAGACTCTTCCTTGAGCTAGCCGCCAAGCCAAACTGATCAATCAGGGGGAAAAGGGCCTTGGTCAGGAAGGTGACCAAGAACCCAATGGACACTCAAACAGAGCTCAAGATTTCCTCTGTGGAGATGGCAGAACCTTCCAGAAGGACAAAAATCTCTGCAGCACCAGTTAGGCCTTTATGGTAAAGTGGCCAGACCGAAGCCGCTCCTCAGTAAAAAGTACAAACTCTGCTTGGAGTTTACCAAAAGGCACCTAAAGACTCTCAAACAATGAGAAACAAGTTTCTCTGGTCTGATGAAACCAAGACTGAACTCTTTGGCCTGAGTGCAAAGCGTCACGTCTGGAGGAAGTCTGGCACCGTCTGTACGGTGAAGCATGGTGGTGGCAGCATCAAGCTGTGGGGATATTTTTCAGTGGCAGGGACTGGGAGACTAGTCAGGATCGAGGCAACGATGAACGGAGCAAAGTACAGAGATCCTTGATGAAAAGCTGCTCCAGAGCACTCCGGACTTCAGACTGGGACGAAGGTTCACCTTCCAACAGGACAATGACCCTAAGCACACAGCCAAGACAACGCAGGAGTGGCTTCATGACAAGTCTCGGAATGTCCTTGAGTGGCCCAAATAGCTGTGCAGCAACACTCGCCATCCAACCTGACAGAGCTTGAGAGGATCTGCAGAGAAGAATGAGAGAAACTCCCCAAATAGATGTTTGTCAAGCTTGTAGTGTCATTCCCAAGAAGACTCAAGGCTGTAATCACTGCCAAAGGTGCTTCAACAAAGAACTGAGTAAGGGGTCTGACTACTTATGTAAATGTGATGTTTCTGTTTTCTTATATAAATTATAAAAGACTAAAAAAAATGTTTTTGCTTTGTCATTATGGGGTATTGTGTGTAGATTGATGAGGGGGAAAATTACATTTAATCAATTTTAAAATAAGGCCGTAACCTAACAAAAGGTGGAAAAAGTCAAGGGCTCTGAATATTTCAGAAGGCACTGTAGATTAATGGAGACATACCCTATTGTATTGAATGGAAAGAGGAGTGATATGCAAGCATCTATACTATTAGAATTAATTCCAATAATTTACACATTGGTAGAGGTATGTTTACCTGGCTGTAGGTAGACATGGCTCACAGAGTCTTGCACATACACCTGTGTCACTCCTCGCTCCACTGGCCTGTCCTGGGACTCAGACAGTGCAGGAAAGGTGTGGTTTTCCTGGGCACTGCCATCCCCAAAAGACCACCTACAGGAAATAATATTCAATAGCTTAGGGTTTTTAAAAGTCTCATCTGAAAGATGGCACCCTATGTTGGGCAATGTCCCCTTCACTGCCCTGGGGCAATGGGATCTCCTTACACCAGAGGGAAGAGTGCCCCGTACTGGACCTCCAACACCACTTCCAGCAGTAGTTAATGAGAAAATATGGAGTAAACAGATATGCTACCCTCATTGATGTAATATCACTCCAAGCGAATACTTCTGTGAAACAGAAAATGACCCTAACCTGAAAGTGACGCCTAGGGAGACATCAACTTTGACCCTGAAAGTGTAGAGACGCAGTGCGGCCACAGCGATAACCTCCTTGACAGAGAGGAATTCTGGGTCGGCCAGAGGTGTCATGGTGTCAGCAGTCAGAGTGACCTCTAGGGTCTGGGAGCTCACAGGGTTGGCTGCAGTCACCTGGAGGAACAGATACAAGTTATTAGTGAGGCTCTATGGGCACTTTACTCTGTTATATCGGTATTATATTAAAAGCAAGGTTGTTTTATCTTAATATAAATTATATGAAATGGATGAGCTTAGTACCTTCAGTTTGTACTCAGCTGGCTTCTTGAACATCACACTATAGGTGTTTCCCTCATAGGAAAACGTATCCAGCTTGTCAATCACCCAGGTGTACTTTACTGAGGAACCAGTCTCCGCTGTGGCTGTAAATGCCTTAGAAAAAACAGGGAATGGTGACAATGTATAATTTCAGTACAGTAGCAGGGACGTGATCAGCAGAACAAATAAATAAAAGAAAATCAGATTATTTTCAAAGATGCACAAAGAAAACACAGATTTTCAAATAAATACTATAAAATACAATACAACAATACAACTGGTTGGGCTAACTCACCTGTGACAAGTCCACCAGCATCCTCAGATGTCCATGTGGCTCTACACTGAGCCCAGCCACCGGCTCATAGACACACACCTGTACACAGGTACTCTGTTCACTCACTCCATTCACAGCACTGACGTTTAGAGTGTGGACGCCCACTGAGGGTAGCACCAGGGACATGTGGGAGAACCAGCTGTCAGGGGAGTCTCTCTCACAACCAGGCCAGGAGTCAGGTAACTCTCCTGGGCAGGACGGGAGGAAGGGGACCCCTGTCTGGAGCACCGGAGCCAACCAGGAGCTGGTGGCCCCTTTTTCAGAGAATATTTTAACCACAATGAGTATAGGAGTGTCAACCAATACATAGATCTGGTTGTCTCCATCAGGCAGAGGATGGATCATACAAAGGCCAGAAATGTGACTTTTTGCTGGGGCAGGAGCTGAGGTTTCAGGGGTCATACTTATGGGCGTACTGGTGTTCCCAATGTGAGTGAAGCCACTAAGTTCACTCTGGCCCGAACTTGAAATATAGCCATGCCCATGCAGTGTGTCGACGTACAGCACCCGTAGGTCGCACACCACCCCGTCCACCCACTGCCCTCCATCCGGTGGGGATGAGAGCCCCCCCTCCCACCAGCCCCCCCACTCCGCCCCTTGCAGGGAGAGGTAGCTTTGTCGCCAGGGGGAGGAGGATGAGGAGGCGTTGTCGCGGCAACTCAGGAAGGTTCCAGGTCTCCCGGTGTGTTGGATGGACAGAATGTCATCGGGGTAAACACTGATCTCCCTCTCTGGCAGGATCTGACAGAGAGAGAATGAAGCATAGTTATTTGAATTTCATTGATTCGACATATCCAAATCATAAAGCATGTAAATAAGAACTGTACATAAGAAACCCTCTGTAAATAAGAACGTCTCACACATACACTAATATGAGCAGGCTCTGAGCAAGGAGCCACTCTCATGGGCAGGTCTGCCACCAGGTGGTAGAAGGGGGGTATGTCAGGGTATCTGGGGGGCAGGGGGTAGCTGCGCTCCCCTGTAGAGGGGGACTGGTTGTAGGGACTGCAGGGGCTGGTGACAGGGACACAGGCCTCCAACAGGTGGCACCAGTACTGTCCCAGGGCACAGCCTCCCGTAGTGTTACACAGAGGGGTGATAGAGCAACAACTGAACGGGTTCAGGAGAGAACTACAACCTGCATAGAAAAAGAGATGGATAAGGGAAAGATATGGAAGAGAGAGAGAGAACAAGAGAGAGAGAGTGAGAGAGAGAGAGAAAGAAAGAAAGAAAGACAATGAGAGAGAGAGAGAGAAAGAAAGAAAGAGAACAAGAGAGAGAGTGAGAGAGAGAGAGAAAGAAAGACAACGAGAGAGAGAGAGAAATGAGAGTGAGTACCAGTTATGTATACTGAAAGATCGATCATCATACATCAGGGAAACACAAAAACAAACAGGAATGAATCAGCACAAACGCACACAGGGCAAGTCTTCCAATACAACAACATCTTTATTAATAACCTGAGGTGGTATTTCTTTTTTCTTATTAGCCCATCCCCTCTTCGGAGGACACAAATCCTTTTCGTTTTTTACAGCTTTTCTGCAATACATACATACATACATTTTAAATATACCAGAATAAATGATCTACTGAGTCTGTCTCTTCACAGAAAAATGTACAGAGCTGAGAGTGTTGTATGCCCCATATTATATAGCCTTCAGTTTGTGGCAAGACTTTTGTATAATAACTTAAATTTAAAAAACTTGAAGTGCTGCTTAAAGGGTTGTTTTGTGTATCAGTTCATAGACCATGTGCCATTGAATCAGTACAACGAAAATCTCTTCCCATTTATTTTGCAACCTGTATGGCACAGCTGTAAATATTTTTGTTCTCAAATTAAACTTTACATTTCTATTTATGCCAATTCTTTTCAGCCTATTTGTATTTTTAATATATGTCAGACAAACAAGTTCCCCACCTTCTCCCTCTTCCACTTGTCTCCTCCATTTTGTGGCAATGCTGCAATCAGTTGGTTATAAATTTGGACTGAGCAGACATTCCCATATAGTTTCAATAGCTGCACATGTGACATAACTCCACCGTTTCTATTCATAATATCATTAATAAATATAATTTTTTTAAATTGAAAAAATCCATAAAGAATGTTTTTTTTTTAAATTAATGAGTAAATTTGAGTTTAAACATAATATTTGTTGTAATACGTGCTCTATCTTTTCTGGAGGATAAAAGTGAAATTGGGACCGGCTTTGTATGGCTTGTTTGAGAAAGGGAGATACTTTAAACAGCATGTCATTTTCAATAAGTTGGAAATGAGAAGTTGTGTTCAACATTTTTATTTTTGCCTTTATGCAGAACGATGGGATGAGCCTTTCTTAATGATCTACAGGACCATTTTGGTGTTACACTTATTGTACAGTGAGAGGTTTAAAGCTGTCATATTTAAAGCTTTAAATTCATATATAAATAGGCACATTTAATGTTGTCGGGCTTAGCATTCCAAATAAAATGAAATATTTTTTGCTCATATGATTTAAAAAAAACGAGTTGTCTGGAGTAGGCAGCGCCTTTAGTAAGTAAGTAAACTGTGATAAAACCAAAGAGTTAATCAATGTGATTTTTCCATAAACAACAAGTATGTACCTCTCCATGGTTAAAGAATCGTATCTGTTTTTGCTAACTTTCAATTGAAATGGATTGTGGTCAATTCATTTCTATTTTTTGAGATGTGAATACCATGTATGTCTACTTCACCATCCGCCCACTTTATTGGTAAACTACAAGGTTGTGAAAACACTGTTTTTTAACGATCCAATACGTAATATGGTACACTTGTCATAATTACATTTGAGTCCAGAGAGGCTAGAAAAGTGATCAAGAGATGCAGGGATCCAGATTGTGCTCTTAAGAAAAAACTTGAGTCATCGGCAAACATTGACACTTTAGCTTTTAGCCCTTGTTTTTATTTCTGTGTTCTTGCAAGTGGCTGACTGTACAAATCCTCACTTATCAGGATCTGCAATTTGGCAGTACGCCCAGACCTTGTTTTGAGAAAGAAATGAAAGATATCTCAGTTTCAAGGTCTCAGCTTAGAGAGAAGAGGCCTAGTGAGGTGTTGGTCTGTCACATGTTATGAAACAGTATTCGCCGGTCAAAAGAATGAAACAAAACAGCAATGATTAATTAATTATGCTAAATCATGCAATTATAACTTCTATATTTGACAAATGCTGGGTCTGTCCAAAGGGAGCTTCTGATTGACATGTGTACTATGGTGCATTGAGTTGGTTGGAACCTCTCTGGCACTGTCCCACTCTGACCATTATTTGCATTGTTTGTTTCTATGTTTTGTTTGGTCAGGGTGTGATATGAGTGGGCATTCTATGTTGTATGTCTAGTTTGTCTATTTCTATGTGTTTTGGCCTGATATGGTTCTCAATCAGTGGCAGGTGTTTGTCGTTGTCTCTGATTGGGAACCATATTTAGGTAGCCTGTTTTGTATTGTGGTTGGTGGGTTATTGACTATGTGATGTTGCATGTTGGCATTCTGTTTCTATAGCGGTCACGTTTGTCTGGTTAGTTTGTTTTTAGTGTATTTCTTGTTTTTTCCGTCTTCATTAAATTATGCTTTCACACCACGCTGCGCTTTGGTCCGCTCTTACGACGATCGTGACAAGCGCGCTGACAATAAACAATGATTAATTTAAGATTGACTTTGAGTGTCCCTGTGTAAGATTTTTTTGCACAACAATATGGCGTCATGAAATGTTTGCTAATTTATATAAAATAAAATAAAAATCGGAACTATCACATTTACATAAGTATTCAAATCCTTTACTCAGTACTTTGTTGAATCACCTTTGGCAGAGATTACAGCCTTCAGTCTTAGGTATGACGCTACAAGTTTGGCACACCTATATTTGGGGAGTTGCTCTCATTCATCTCTGCAGATCCTCAAGTTTTGAGAATGACACATTAATTTCCACAAAGTTTGCTGCTTCAGTGTATTTAGATATTTTTGTCAGATGTTACTATGGAATACTGATCTATAATTACAAGCATTTCATAAGTGTCAAAGGCTTTTGACAATTACATTAAGTTGATGCAAAGAGTCAATATATGCAGTGTTGACCCTTCTTTTTCAAGACCTCTGCAATCCGCCCTGGCATGCTGTCAATTAACTGGGGCATATACTGACTGATGGCAGCCCATTCTTGCATAATCAATGCTTGGAGTTTGTCAGAATTTGTGGGTTTTTGTTTGTGCACCCGCCTCTTGAAGGTTGACCACAAGTTCTCGATCGAATTAAGGTCTGGGGAGTATCCTGGCCATGGACCCAAAATATCGATGTTTTGTTCCCTGAGCCACTTCATTATCACTTTTCCCTTATGGCAGGGTGCTCATCATGCTGGAAAAGGCATTGTTCGTCACCAAACTGTTCCTGGATGGTTGGGAGAAGTTGCTCTCGGAGGATATGTTGGTACCATTCTTTATTCATGGCTGTGTTCATGGGAAAAATTGTGAGTGAGCCCACTTCCTTGGCTGAGAAGCAACCCCACACATGAATGGTCTCAGGATGCTTTACTGTTGGCATGACACAGGACTGATGGTAGCTCTCACATTGTCTTCTACAGACAAGCTTTTTTTCTGGATGCCCCAAACAATCGGAAAGGGGATTCATCAGAGAAAATGACTTTACCCCAGTCCTCAGCAGTCCAATCCCTGTACCTTTTGCAGAATATCAGTCTGTCCCTGATGTTTTTCCTGGAGAGAAGTGGCTTCTTGGCTGCCCTTCTTGACACCAGGCCATCCTCCAAAAGTATTGGCCTCACTGTGCATGCAGATGCACTCACACCTGCCTGCTGCCATTCCTGAGCAAGCTCTGTACTGGTGGTGCCCAGATCCCGCAGCTGAGTCAACTTTAGGAGATGGTCCTGGTGCTTGCTGGACTTTCTTGGGTGCCCTGAAGCCTTCTTCACAACAATTGAACCGCTCTCCTTGAAGTTCTTGATGATCCGATAAATGGTTGATTTAGGTGCAATCTTACTGGCAGCAATATCCTTGCCTGTGAAGCCCTTTTTTGTGCAAAACAATGATGACGGCACGTGTTTCCTTGCAGGTTACCATGGTTGACAAATGAAGAACAATGATTCCAAGCACCACCCTCCTTTTGAAGCTTCCAGTCTGTTATTCAAACTCAATCAGCATGACAGAGTGATCGCCAGCCTTGTCCTCGTCAACACTCACACCTTTGTCAACGAGATAATCACTGACATGATGTTAGCTGGTCCTTTTGTGGCAGGGCTGAAATGCAGTGGAAATGTTTTTGGGGGGATTCAGTTCATTTGCACGGCAATTAGTTGCAATTTATCTGATCACTCGTCATAACATTCTGGAGTATATGCAAATTGCCATCATACAAACGGAGGCAGCAGACTTTGTGAAAATTAATATTTGTGTCATTCTCAAAAGTTTTGGCCACGACTGTACAGACAATTTCTTCAATCTCATGGCTTGGTTTTTGCTCTGACATGCACTGTCAACTGTGGGGCCTTATATAGGCAGGTGTGTTCCTTTCCAAATCATGTCCAATCAACTGAATTTACCACAGGTGGGCTCCAATCAACTTGTAGAAACAACTCAAGGATGTTCATTGGAAACAGGATGCACCTGAGCTCAATTTTGAGTCTCATAGCAAATGGTCTGAATAGTTATGTAAATAAGGTATTTCTGTTTTTTATTTTGAATACATTTGTAAAAGATTCTAAAAACCTATTTTGGCTTTGTCATTATGGGGTATTGTGTGTAGATTTTCTGAGGATTAAAAAAAACAATTTTAGGGTTAAGGCTGTAACGTAACAAAATTTGGATAAAGTAACGGGGTCTGAATAATTTCCAAAGGCACTGTATATATATATTCTAGTCGTACTTTATCAAACGCCTTTTCAAAATCTGCTATGAAGACCAGGCCTGGTATCTTTGATGTTTCACAATGTTAAATTGTTTCAAGTAATTGTCGTATACTGTCTCCAATATATCGTCCATGTAAAAAACTTGCATGATCAGGATGAACAATATCTGGTCAAATCTTGTTTGTTCTATGTGCTATTCATTTCACCAGGATATTCCCATCACAACACTGAAGTGTAAGAGGCCTCCAGTTTTTAAATGGACTGGATCTTTATATTTACCACCTGGGTCCTGTTTCAGCAGCAATGAAATCAAGTCATCTTATTGACTACCTGAAAGTCTTCCATTTTTATAGGAGTAATTAAAACATGCAAATAATGTATCTATGAGTACATCAACAAAGGTCTGATATACCTCTACTGGTATACTCTCAAGCTCTGGTGTTTTTCCAGACTGAAAATATTTAATTACCTCAAAAACTTCCTGCTTTTTTTTTTTTTTTTTTTGTAAAAAATTTTTTTTACCTGGGGGCACAAGGTGATGGTGGGGGCTGCAGTAGGGCCGGAGGATCTGAACTCTGACCCAGGTAAACACTTCTCTGGGCTGGCTGACCAGCTCCACTGATACCACCTGGCCAGCATGGCTGAACCACAGCCCAGGAAACAGCAGCATCTGAGGGGGGGATAATAAAATAATCAGGGGGGGGGGTTGTAAATTGTATTTTAGCATGGCTGTGGTCAAAGCCGACACAAAGTGATGCCATGAGTATGACATCCATGCCAAGCGTTTTGCCTGAAATCTGACGACATCCTAATATGAATGCAGTCCAGTAGGTCAATCAACAACAACAAAAAGTATCATAATCGTTTCCATCAGTGTGAAATATTATGTCACTCACCTCCACTCTCTTTTGGTCAGGGTCTGGGACTGTAGGGAGGACTTGTAGCTGTGACCTGGCGTACACACCCGACATGAGAGGAACACCTGTGAGGTAGCTGTCTAACGAAGGCAGGGAAACTACAGGTGACAGAAGTAACATACACACATCCATTAGCACACCGCAATATAATGTGTTCATTTGTGACAATGTTACACCCCTTAGGTCTCCCTATGAAGACAACAAACACATTTCATTCTGAATTATAGTTTGCGATGACGTATTCATGCAGTACACTCTCCATGCAGTCTCACCTGTAACCACCTTATCACAGAGGAAGAGGTACTGTCCATCACACACTGTGTTCCTCCTCTGTCCTGGTGAACCCAGGTCCATCTGGGTACAGCCCCCCAGGCTCTCCCTGCCCCTGTCCCTGTCCCGCCCAGTGTGGCTTCCTGTTCCCAAACCCTCGCTTCTATCCGGCCCTTCTCCCCTGCCATCCCTCAGCCAGACCCACTCAGTGGATTTTCTATACAAAAAGATGCATACAGTACCAGTCAAATGTTTGGACACATCTACTCTTTCAAAAGTTTTTCCTTCTTAATGCGTTTGAACCAATCAGTTTTGTTATGACAAGGTAGGGGTGGTATACAGAAGATAGCACTATCGTAAAAGACCAAGTTCATATTATGGCAAGAACAGCTCAAGTAAGCAAAGATAAACGACAGTCCACCATTACTTTAAGACATGAAGATCAGTCAATTCAGAAAATTCAAGAACTTTAAAAGTTTCAAGTGTAGTTGCAAAAACCATCAAGCGCCATAATGAAACTGTTTCTCATGAGGACAACCACAGGACAGGAAGACACAGAGTTACCTCTGCTTCAGAGGATACGTTCATTAGAATTAACTGCACCTCAGATTGCAGCCCAAATAAATGCTTCACAGAGTTCATGTAACAGACACATCTCAACACCAACTGTTCAGAGGAGACTGCGTGAATCAGGCCTTCATGGTCGAATTGCTGCAAATAAACCACTACTGAAGGACACTAATAAGAAGAAGAGACTTGCTTGGGCCAAGAAACACGAGCATTGGACATCAGACCGGTGGAAATCTGTAGTTTGGTCTGATGAGTAAATTTGAGATTTTTGGTTTCAACCGTTGTGTGAGATGATCTCCACATGTGTGGTTCCCACTGTGAAGAATGGAGGAGGAGGTGTGACCGTGTGGGGGTGCTTTGATGGTGACACTGTCAGTGATTTACTTAATATTCAAGGCACACTTAACCAGCATGTCTACCAAAGCAAAGCTGTGTGCAAAGCTGTCATCAAGTCAAAGGGTTGCTAAGAATATAAGATATAAAATATTTTTTGATTTGTTTACGAATTTTTTGGTTACTACATGATTCAATGTATTATTTCATAGTTTTGATGTCTTCACTATTATTCTACAACGTAGACAATAGTAAAAATAATGAAAAGCCCTTGAATGAGTAGGTCTGTTCAAACTTTTGACTGGTACCATATACCCAACAATTTAAAAGAGGGTGGTGGGGAATTAAGTGAATTAGTGTAGTCAGGTGACAGAATATTCTATATAAATCTGTTAGAAAGATCATAAACTGTTTACTCACGATTTGAAGGAGTTGTGGATGAATGTCTGAGTTTCAGTGCTTCGGACTGTGGCTAGATCCCCGCCCTTCACCTGACGACAGATACCCTTCGCCTCCAGCCATGATGTCGCTGACTCTGACAGCCAATAGCATTGCAGACTGGCAAGGTGGACCTGGGCTCCTTTGGGGCAATGGTGCTCATCTGGGGGAACAACATTTACCATTGCCACTTGATTACCAATTTAATTAATATGAACATGATTAATCATACAATTGCCCATTAATAAATTCTGTACAATTTGGAAGAGGTATTTGTGAGTCAAGCACACATGTTATCTCACGAACAGATGATTGTTTTATATGATATCCTATATCCCTTTATGTTTAGTATTGGGGGAAAAAACATATACATTCTAATCCGTATCAAACCAGATTAATGTTCAGCATCAAACATCTGATTAGAAGAGAAATTCAAAAGCAAGTGAAGCTTACCCCATAGAAATACATAAAGATGTCTATGGCTCACCCCCCTGTAATTGAGGGTGATATCAAATTAAGTTCCTCACCAACTCCAGCTGCGAAGATCACTGCCGTCCACAGGCTCCAGATCAGGGCTAGTTTTTCAATATCTGTCATCTCTGTCACCTTCTGTAGTGAGTCATACTCCCAGGTGAATGGAGAGGAATGGAAGCTAGGCTAGCAGAACGCTGGAGCTGATCACAGCTCCAAAGGGTTCCATTTCACGGCCTGGCCCCCAAATATAGTACGCCTCTCTATATGTTCATCTACCTCTGTAGCTCCCTCTACTATCGGCTACATGGCCCTCCTCCTCTCATCATGTCTTGTTTTTCTCTCTGACCCTTTTGTCATACTCCACTTCCGCCCTCCTTTCCACTAGTTTAATGTCGTGTAGTGGGGTTTGTCCCTCATTCTCTCACTTTGTCTCTCACTTCGTATCTCACTCACTCACTCTCTCTCTCTCTCTCTCTCTCTATCTCTCTCTCTCTCTCTCTCTCTCTCGCTCTCTCTCTCTCTCTCTCTCTCTCTCTCAGAAACAGGAGCTCTCCCCACATTTAACACAATTGTTTCATTCCCTTTGCCCTTTTCCCTATCTCTAGGGGGGTTGGCGGAGAAGAAAGAGGAGGGGGAGGACATGTTGTTTTAAAGGCCTGTGTTATCCTCTCAGAGAGCCTGGTGACTTCTAGCTCGTCTCTCAGCAACAGGCAGAGGAGCAGTGGACAGAGGAGGCCTGTGAAGCTATTTACATGCTGTAAACCCCCTCCTCACTCAATAGAGACTGAGACAGTTAAAACTACTCAGGCAGGTTACCGCTACAAGGGCCTCCCCATACCCTGGGCTCCCTGCTCCCAGTCTTAAATCAGAGCACAAAGGATTTGGGTTGTCAGTGTTGTGTGAACTATGGTAGCCCTGGCTTATCTTTTGAACTTTAAAGAGTTTGGGTGAAGAAGTCAGCCAAGACAAAGGACTCTCTAAAAGGTTTTTGTGAGCATTCATAAAAAGTAAAATTTGACAATACAGTCATTTTTTCAGCAGACTCTTAGAGGGCACTTTCACTCACAAAAAAAGTCAAGTCCAATCATCTAGTCCTTTACAAAGCTTTGCTGAAACGTTGTGACGCACATGCAGCCCTGCACAAATAAAGGCTTTTCAACGAGGGACGCCATTGACGTTGCCTGGCAACCCAACAGATCGAGCCGTGGCCGAGACTCATCATTAACCTTCTGGACAGGAGACATTTCCATGGCAACATGATCTCTCTTTCTCACACCCAAACACAGCTTTGGTGGGAGGATAGAATGAGATCAAATGTAGCTCATTTTAGTTAACCGACAGCTGAGAGCAATATCAAATGCTACAGTTTGGAGCACCTTCTAAATTGCAACTTTTTCTCTAAATCAAGTGAACAACTGCATAAGAGTCTTTATTTTTATGTGCACATGCACAAGTTCAATTGACTTCAACCTCCCAATTGTCCAACTATACTTATCTTGAGTGAGCACAGCCCACTGTGCACACGTCTTTTCAACGTGGAAATGTTGGTAATATTTGGTTGAGACTTTGATCAATAAGATTTAAACCTTTGATTCACCCACTCAAAAAGACCGCCAACAGTTATTGTTTTATTTCGATACTATCAAGTTTGGAAACTATACTCAACTAATAATCAACAACGTTTAAAAATTGGAGTGAAGTTCAGAACACACTGTGACCTGATTTGACCAAAACACACCATGAATTCAACAGGGATTATCGCCAATCATGAAGTGTGTTGATTAGATGTTTGGAAGTAGTTGCCATTTTGTGATGTAGGCTTCTTTATGAGCCTGAGGTAAGAATATGAAAACAAACTGTATCAACCAGGACTTTCTGTTGTTGCACACCTGAAAAGCACCCTGATATGTATAATACAATTCTACTCATGGTGCAAAATTCTACTCATGGTGCAAAATTCTACTCATGGTGCAAAATTCTACTCATGGTGCAAAATTCTACTCATGGTGCAAAATGTATCTCCCAGACTTAGGGTCTAATACTACTATTGGCTATTGTCATTCTGTGTAACACAACTAGAGCAGTAACTTGGAACAGCATTGTATAAACTGTTGTCCATGTCAAACTGTGAAGCAAATAAAGTCAAGAATGGTTGAAATGAAAAATGTATTGCAACACAAAATAGATGTACAAGCCGATTTAAGAAAAAATAAATGCAAACAGTTTGTTTCTGGCACAGGCTTCGGGAAGAACAAATTAGATATACAATAAACAAAAAAAAGGCATGGTCAGAACAGGCTTTGATGCTTTTAATTTCTTAAGGCATGTTGACATCGCCTGTAGTATTTCTGCCCCTGTAGCCTTTGATTCGCCAAGATTCACACCTGCTGTAAAGGGGCAAAATAAGATATTAGCTAGAGAAGGTATTCAAATGTCAATGTAAATGTCATGATTTGGACTCCACTGTAGACATAATCACACTGCAAAGGTTGGAGTCCTCAAAAGCCCCCTTCCCTTGGTTTCCATTCATATTCATCGTTGACATGAGGCCGTTTCTCAGGGTTCTGTATAGGACACAAAAGATGTACTTTGCAAGCAACACACCATGACCTCAGTTAAAGGTGAATCAAATATAGTAATAGTTTACCGGTTCATTGTTCTCTTCACCAGGGATGTTTTCCCCCTCAGCTTTGAGATCTGAGATATCTGTCATTTTACAAAAGGACACTAATACATTACACATGCACAGGATATTTCCATCCTGTACTACATGGCAATATGTAATTCAACTCATACCAATGAAAATCATTCCCCATTAGCTGTTCTTTCATCTTTAATGAATCTTCCTCTGTCTCATTCAGGTTGAAGTCGAATTTCCCCTCACCACCAATACTTGGCTTGCAGTTTTTTTTTTTTTTTTTGCCTTTTGCTTCTTAGTGGCGCTGGAACAGGTTCTGGCTCTTGGGAGCAGAATTTAGTGGGAGTTGGGTAGGCCTAAAGAAATAAGACACACAAGTGTAAAATAACATCCAGCATTTTTTTTCTTCTAAACACATTTGTAAGCCAACCTAAAAGGCAATCTAAACACAATCTCATTTCTAACTAACGTTAAAGCCAAAATTCTAAATGGAGAGTTTCATACTTGCGTCTCACAGGAAAAGGGTCTGATCCTTTGCAGCGATATGGTGAGGAAAATCCCTCCGTTAAGAAGGCAGAAGGAGAACCCTCGTGCTCCAGGGTTAAGCCATATGAGAAACCAAGATGATTCTCTGCAATAAAAAATTGGACAACATCATGCCAATTGTTTTTACAATTAGAATACCGGTCTCAATACAACAGTCAAGAATAAAGAGTTGAGTTACATTGTGAAGGATGCTGCATTTTAGCCTTTTGCTTCTTGCTAGCAGTGGCACAGGTTTTCTGGTGCTTCTGGGCATATCTTGGTGGGGGCTTGTGTAGACCTTTGCCTGAAAATAAACAGAAAAGTGTCAAATAACATCCAGCCTTTTTCTACACACATTTGTCATTTGTTTACGTTTTATTGAAGTGGAAGAAGAACTTTACCTCAACACATTACCAAACTTCAAACTCAAATTCTAAAACATGCCAAAGTTCACCTCTCAAGCCCCTACCACCTAGCTTCGAAATCCAGACTGATTTCAATTCAGTTTCACATTTGTTTCACTACACTAACAATGGTGAAACATGGAGTGATTCCATCTGGTGATTCCATCCATACCTTTCCACCAGCCACACTCGTCAGTTTGAAAGGATCAGCTAAAGTAATACAGTAAATGGTCCTCCCAGTCGATCAAAAGGCAAGGTGGTTGTTCGGTGGCTCGGGTTTAAATGACTTGGAGGCAGTAGTGGCTGGAGGTGGGAGATTACATTCCTCATGTGATTCTAAACACACAACAATATACAGAATAAAACCATGGCAAGTAAATTGAATGTACGCAGACTGTCAATGTGTGTTTAAACATACCAGTTTTACATGATTTGAATGCAATTCTCCTTCGCTTTCTCTTGGAGTTCTCCTCCACTTCACTGGCTTTGGGAATTGACATCTTCACAATACCATTTTGATTGTGAATGGCAGGGTGAGGTTTCGAACAATTTAACAGTCATCTTTAACAACCAGCAGTTTCTTATTGCATTTTCAGGTATAATGTATCTGCTATTTACCTGATGTCAGTTTTATCCTGAGAATCTGAAGTGACTTCAATTTCAGAGAAGGTGAGGGCCAATCCTTTATTTCTTTGTAATATTGATTTGGGGGCCTTCACACAGTTTGGTATTTGTTCCAGTGCTCTGGAGTAACACATTTGGCTTCTTATTTTCCACCCACACTGCTCTGGCCCACATCTTCTGAGATTAGAACCTGGAGGAATAGACATTATTAGACAACATAATATAAACCATAATTGCAAACCAAACTATTCCAATAGATCTGATCTTACTTGGCAAACCTGTGCAACAGAGGGATCTGTATGTATTGCCTTTGCTGATGAGGTTCTCCGGAGAAAT
This sequence comes from Oncorhynchus masou masou, assembly GCF_036934945.1. Classification (NCBI taxonomy): domain Eukaryota; kingdom Metazoa; phylum Chordata; class Actinopteri; order Salmoniformes; family Salmonidae; genus Oncorhynchus; species Oncorhynchus masou. The sequence goes on from NC_088242.1 coordinate 30,331,877, forward strand.
AATGTCTCTTCTGCATTTGTGGATATTTTTGAATACCCGCGATTTTGAAGTCTTTGGAGGCACATGAAAGAAAGACGTTGTCAGTTTGAGGATGGTGAATGACATCACACGAACAAGGTTTCCATCGCTTCTTATTTCTTTGGACAAATCGATAGTATTTGTCCTGGAGGAGGAAGCAACCATCTCACATGTTATTCTTGATGTGTGGTTGGATGTTCTTGACAATGTGTTTCACTTGGCTTGATACGGACAGTCGCCTCAGTGGGTTTTTGATGGCACATTTAAGCCACTGAAAATGGTTTTCAAACTCAAAGCAATTAAGGTCATTGAGTGAGCAGCTGTGAAATGCAACATCATCTGCCGAGTGAGTGAGACCGTGTACACGGTACACTGCAAATGTATCACCATAGACACTCTTGCTCATGTCAACAAAGTGCATCAGCAGCTGTTTGGCATAATCAAGATAAAGCCTCATCCTGTCATCATCTGAATCTATCTAAATTGACATGGCTACGCTGAGGGACATAAAGTGGTGATCGAGATTATTATAGTAAACCAAAACTGAAACTAAAATAAAAACAAAAATTGGAAAAATAATTTAGAAAGACTGAAAAAACTACAAAACTACCTCAAATAAAATAAAATCACTTTGGGCTAAAATCGAACAGGGTTAAGCTATTTGTTTTTATTTAGTTTTTAAGCTTCTGAATCTGGCAGTTTAATACTGACAGTAGATGCCAATGTTTCAAATAGGCTTAGCTTGTGCATCACTATTACTAGCTACCAGGGAAGAAATCCATGGGTGAACACAGAGCGTGATTGGGCCACGCTAGAACAGCTTGTGAAGTTGCTGAAGCCATTCACAATCCACACCAACTAACTTAGAATTACATTTTTGTCATTTAGCAGACACTTTTAGCCAGAGTGACTTACAAGAGCAATTGGAGTTAAGTACCTTGCTCACGGGCACATCAACAGATTTTTTCACCTAGTTGGCTTGGGGATTTAAACCAGTGACCTTTCGGTTACCCAATGCTCTTAACCGCTAGGCTACCTGCCGCCCTAAACTGACAGCATGACAAACCTCAAGCAGACAGTCGCTGTCTGATTTGTTGCCATGTCGTCTCAACCTTGAGGCACACTTGCTGTCAACTACTGTTCCAAAACAGTTGGCACAGGTCCTCCTGAAATCACTGCGAGAGCACTTAGCATGCATACTGTATCCTCTGGAAGCAAACTTCCATCCAACCCCTTGGCAGGTTGACTGATGGATCCAAGTGTGTCTATGGCACTTCACTCAACAGAGATGGAGCCACTGATGAGGGAAGTAGAGTCATTTGTACTTCAGCAAATCAGAGTAGAGCTGTGGAGCAGCAGGATGCCAGGAAGATGCCAGCGTGATTAATCCGGCAAGCATCTTGACCACAGTGCTACAGAAATATAGCGTCCTCGCATCGAAGACTGTGTCTGAGGTCACTGTCCAGCCAGAAGGGTCAATGTGAGCTGCAGAAATACCTGGAAGAGGTCAAGTGGGGAATGTTTACAGAGTCACCTCTCCAGCTCTGACAGCCAAGGATGACTGTTTACAGCGGCAGAGCCCAACCTTGTTTAGCTTAAAAATTGTATTATTATTATTATTTTTTAATCTATTTATTTTTTGCACGATTTTCATGTTGTTTTGGCATTAATACGATTCACATATAAGTTTGCAAACTATGTAAAAAAAAAAGTTAATAGGGCCGCATACAAACATGGTCTCTTTTTTGCTTTCTTGAGTAAGGCAGCACCAAAATGCAGGTGTTTCAGCCAAGCTCAGTGCTTTCTGTGGTGGTGGGGCAGACAGCAGAAAATACAGAGCATAGAGGTTGGTAATGTTCTCTAGTTGTGCCGTGATTGGCTCAGTGTTCTGCCATAGACTTACACGAGAAGTGCTCATCCAAGAAGACTCAAGGTCATTGGCCACAGATGAAATGACATCAAATCACATTATATCTACCAATCATGTCAACATCATACTTTCAAAATCTTAGCTAGCAAGCTAGAAAAGCAGTCTTGTCCATGAATCAAGTTGACAATCTACTGGCAAATCCTTTGTCAATCCTCGACATATGAAGAGAAATTATAAATTAAACATAGCGGTGCTCATTAGCCATTGGACATAAACATTACACAACAAGTTGTAAATTGCAAATTCAACAAGGGGATGTAAGGACCGATGCCGGAGATGAGAAGCAGGTATGGAGAGTCAAACATTTAATCAGGAACAGGCATGAAACAAGACATGAACAGCGTCAGCACACGGCTATACAAGGACATATGACAATCAATGCTGAGACAGGGTACAGAGTGGGGAACCAGACAGATATAGGGGAAGTAATGACAGAGGTGATTGAGTCCAGGTTAGTCCAATAATCGCTGAAGTGTGTGTCGGGGGGAAGGCAGGTGTGCGTAATGATCGGCTGGCCCTCGCTACATATTTGTCGCCAGACCCACTGGCTCCAGGTCATCTATAAGTCTATGCTAGGTAAAGCTCCGCCTTATCTCAGTTCGCTGGTCACGATAACAACATCCACCCGTAGCACACGTTCCAGCAGGTACAGTAAATCTCACTGATCATCCCCAAAGCCAACACCTAATTTGGCTGCCTTTCCTTCCAGTTCTCTGCTGCCAGTGACTGGAACGAATTGCAAAAATCGCTGAAGTTGGAGACTTTTATTTCCCTCACCAACTTTAAACATCAACTATCTGAGCAGCTAACTGATCGCTGCAGCTGTACATAGTCCATCTGTAAATAGCCCACCCAATCTACCTACCTCATCCGCATACTGTTTTAATTTTATTTACTTTTCTGCTCTTTTGCACACCAGTGTCTCTACTTGCACATCATCATCTGCTCATTTATCACTTCAGTGTTAATCAGCTAAATTGTAATTATTCACTCCTATGGCCTATTTATTGCCTACCTCCTTATGCCTTTTGCACACACAGTATATAGACTTTCTTTTTTCTACTGTGTCATTGACTTGTTTATTGTGTTATTGGCTTGTTTATTGTTTACTCCATGTGTAACTCTGTGTTGTTGTTTGTGTCACACTGCTTTGCTTTATCTTGGCCAGGTCGCAGTTGTAAATGAGAACTTGTTCTCAACTAGCCTACCTGGTTAAATAAAGGTGAAATAAATCAAATAATAATAAAAATGGCCTTGTGTCACAAGGATCTGTACACAATTGCTGGAAGCTGAAAATTTCCCAGTTCTTCCATTGCCTGTATACTCACCAGACATGTCACCCATTGAGCATGTTTGGGATGCTCTGGATCAATGTGTAAGACAGCGTGTTCCAGTTCCCACCAATATCCAGCAACTTCGCACAGTCATTGAAGAGGAGTTGGACAACATTCCACAGGCCACAATCAACAGTCTGATCATCTCTGCGTGAGGAAAATGGTGGTCACACCAGATACTGACTGGTTTTCTGATTCACGCCCCTACCTTTTTTTTAAGGTATCTGTGACCAACAGATGCATATCTGTATTCCCAGTCATGTGAAATCCATAGATTAGGGCCTAAATAATTTATTTAAATAGACTGATTTCCTAAATGAACTGCACCTCAGTAAAATCTTTGAAATTGTTGCATGTTGCATTTATATTTTTGTTCGGTGTCGGTTTTTCTTTATTTACACTACCATTCAAAAGTTAGGGGTCACTTAGAATTGTCCTTGTATTTGAAAGAAAAGCAAATGTTTTACCCATTAAAATAACATCAAATTGATCAGAAATACAGTGTAGACACTGTTAATGTTGTAAATGACCATTGTACCAGGAAGCTTGGCACCAGTGATGTACTTGGCCCCTTCGCACTACCCTCTGTAGTGTCTTGCGGTCGGAGGCCGAGCAGTTGCCATACCAGGCAGTGATGCAACCAGTCAGGATGCTATCGATGGTGCACCTGTAGAACCTTTTTAGGATCTGAGGACCCATGCCAAATCTTTTCAGTCTCCTGGGGGGGAATAGGTTTTGTTGTGCCTTCTTCACGACTGCCCTCTTCACGACAGCTGCTCTTTAATTACTTGTTACTTTAATTTCTTATTCTTATCCATATTATTTCAAATTTGAAATGCATTGTTGGTTAGGGGCTCGTAAGTAAGCATTTCACTGTTGTATTCGGCGCATGTGACTAATAAAATTTGATTTGATTTAATATTGAGTTGCACCCCCTTTTGAATTCTGAACAGCTTAAATTCGTTGGAGCATGGACTCTACAAAGTGTCGAAAGCGTTCCACAGGGATGCTGGCCTATGTTGAAGCCAATGCATCCCACTGTTGTGTCAAGTTGGCTGCTAGTGGATCTCTAGCTCGTTCCTTCTCATCCCACAGATGCTCAGTTGGCTTGAGATCTGGTGACTGGGTAGGCCACTGCACTAAGCTGAATTCACTGTCATGTTTGTGGAACCATTCCTGGACTATCCTAGCCTTTGTGCCATGGGGCAATATCCTGCTGAAGAAATCCATTCGCAGATGGATACACTGCTGCTATGAAGGGATGTTCCTAATAGGCGGTGATGTTCAGATATCCTGTGGCATTCAAACGTTTCTCCACTTTTATCAAGGGGCCCAATGTGTGCCATGAAAATACACCCCACACCATCACACCACCACCAGTCTGTTTACACGGCATGATGGATGCATGAACTCATCTGGTTTTCTCCATACCCTAGTCCTCCCATCAGTGTAAAACAGTAGGAATCGGGATTCATCAGACCAGGCAATGTTTTTCCAATTCTCCAGTGTCCAGTGTTTTCGCTCCTTAGGCAACTGCAACCTTTTTTGCTGAAAGAAGACACCCCATTCGTGTCAAGGTACGACGAGTTATGGATTATTTTATGGGTCTTTTGACACCAATGTTGTACTGGACTGTAAGTTGACTAACTGTATCCCATATTTTGCTCTGCAAAATGTGTGTCAGCCTCCTTTGTCCTCTATCATCAATTACCCATTTTTGACAACTGGCCTGCTCTTGGCTGGATGTCCTTTGGGTGGTGGACCATTCTTGATACACATGGGAAACTGTTGAGCGTGAAAAATCCAGCAGCGTTGCAGTTCTTGACACACTCAAACAGGTGCGCCTTGCACCTACTACCATACCCCGTTCTAAGGCACTTAAATATTTTGTCTTGCAAATTCACCCTCTGAAATGCACACATACACAATCCATGTCTCAATTGTCTCAAGGCTTAAAAATCCATCTTTAACCTGTCACCTCCCCTTCATCTACACTGATTGAAGTGAATTTAACAAGTGACATCAATAACTTTCAACTGGATTCACCTGGTTGTCTATGTCATGGAAAGAGCAGGTGTTCCTAATGTTTTGTACACTATTGAATATAGGACGAAAACAGACCGTGATGTAATTGTGAGAATAAGCCCAAAAAAACACACAAAAAAACATCTAAAATATGATGAAACCGTGACATGGATCTGATGTTGCGAGATCAAGGTATTTACACCACATTACATGAATTGTGTTGCAGTTTCCATGTAGATTCTATGTGAGATTTTTAACTATTCTATGTGGAATTTTCAATGCAATTTGAAATGAGATTGATGTAACAACCTGTTAGTCAGGTAAAGTCATTGTATTTAAATTGAAGTTTTACCCTAATTTCAGTGGGAACCTATAACTCTTCTTCCTAGGCTACTGAATCCACTAGGCCACATCCCTACATCCTGATTTAAGGTCCGAGCTTAATTTTAGAGAGGACCTTTCCGAGAACTTCAATTGGTTTGTATTTGTACCAAATGTGTAATTTAGCTGGGGGAGTGTGTGTGTGCGTGTGTTCATGTGTGTATTTAACATTCCAGACAGCATAGCAATGGTGAGAGACATACCCATGGCAATGGGACCAATTTGTAGCACTTCTCCTCTTTCCTTCCCTTTCTCCTTCTACTTGAATTTTTTTCCATACATTTTAAAAACATTATTTAACATTTTCATACATTTTTTATGGGTTAATCATGAACTAACTGTTTATGAAAATACACTTGATATAGGCCTTGATATAGGCCTGAACAATGATCAACATTGGTCGAAATTGCACAGGTTCTATCGTTTTTTAGATTTAATGTAGTTGGATGAGAACATACTGCCCTCTACTGGTATAGAGAGTCGAGAGCGAAAGCAATGAAAGCAATTCATGCTGTAGAACATTGAAGGCAATGCAATTATATTCCAAGTAATAACTTTAGAATATTCCGTACTTACTGTATTGAACAGAAATATCCACTACACAAATACTAGATATGTACACACACTGTCATTGAATAAACTACAGAAGTCTCCATAGTAAATGCGAAAATAGTTATTGGAGGATGCGGGCATCGATCCCGCTACCTCTCGCATGCTAAGCGAGCGCTCTACCATTTGAGCTAATCCCCCGGATTCAAACCATGAGAAAGTTTAGAGTAGTTAAACTCACATGAAAATGCTTACAAAACTGGTATGTTGGGTTCGTTTACAACCAATTTTCATGCGAGTACAGTCATTCATATACAAAAAACTATGACGGAACAGGACATTTCGATTTCAAAAGATGAAATGCCAACAGATATTTGTTCTTCGAGATGGTGGGATCTTTTTGTATCGGTAACGCCAGAGGAAAAGCCTTAGTGCAAAAATATTGATAAAATAAACATCATATCTATACTGAACAACAATATAAACGCAACATGCATCCGTTTCAAAGATTTTACAGAATTACAGTTCATAGAAGGAAATCAGCAAATTGAAATACATTTATTAGGCTCTAATTTATGGATTTCACATGGGGCACAGCCTGTGAAGATATAGGCCCACCGACTGGGGACCCAGGCCCACCCACTGGGGAGCCAGGCTGATTTTATGTACTGCCAAATTCTCTAAAACAACGCTGCAGGCAGCTTATGGTAGAGAAATTAACATTCAATTATCTGGCAACATCTCTGGTGGACATTCCTGCAGTCAGTATGCCAATTGCATGCTCCCTCCAAACTTGAGACATCTGTGGCATTGTGTTGTATAACAAAACTGCACATTTTAGAGTGGCCTTTTATTGTTCCAAGCACAAGGTGCACCTGTGTAATGATCATGCTGTTTAAACCGCTTCTTGATATGCCACACCTGCCAGGTGGATGAATTATCTTGGCAAAGAACATATGCTCACTAACAAGGATGTAAACAAATTCCAGAGTAGGCTTTCTGCTCATTTTGTTCTGAGGCATTTTATGAGCACCAGTGAATGGGAAATGAATTCAAAGGGAACTCCCTCTGCTGGGGGTTGGTTAATGAAATATAACATGCATTTATGTATAAAAATGGGACATGCCATTAAAAGTACCAGAGAGCAAGCACACTTTGACATTCCAAGCAATATGTCTGAAAATAAGCTAAATTTAAAAAAATGTATTTTTGAGATATCTTTTTAAGTTGAATAAATTAATGTGAAAATGTGTATTTCATCTAGACATACTCCATATTTGAGAACACACTACAAGGAGTATACTGACACCATCATGTATGGTTAACGGATCATAGGGTCTTACAGGAGGCATGTATAGGTCTAAGAAGTGGCTAAAATTATGTGAGGATTGCCAGAACAATATGAGATACCCAAAATATCTTCTGCCTACGCAGGTGTGGAATCGTCCTATAGGCCAGTCGTTCCCAAACTGTGGGGGGCACGGGATGTTCCCTAATGCTGGAAGGGGGGCCTGAGTGAAAAGGTTGGGAACCACTGCTATAGGCATATGCTAAAGGATCATGGCTAATGCTAAAGTAAAGCTAAAGCTGAACTGAAAGTGTTGTTTATTACTGTGTTATGACTGTATTATATAATCTTGTTGTTTCCTCACATCTCTGGAGGCAACTCCTGATCCTCTGTCTGCCTCAGGCCTGGTCATCCTCATCCTTAATTAGAACGTCAAACATTCTCTGATGGGCAGCGAGTACCATGGCAGATGAAGACAGTGTGAGGAGGCAGTCGCCATCTTGGAAAAGCCAGCTTGAGAGATGCCACACTGATGGACCAGGAGGGTGAGAACGAGAGGATATTATATGCTGTTCTATTCTATTCTTATACATTCAAGCATTGTGTTATTTTTTAAATTGTTCCAGATGCTAAGAGCCGAATGGACGATGACACATATCGAGGGCTCATCAAGTGATTGAGGAGATAGAGCTTACGGCCCAGGCAGAAGAGGCCCTGAAGAAAGGGGCCTACAAAGAATTTGTCAAACTCATGGTGGAAAGCCACAACTCACTCAAGTGAATAGAGAACACCCTCAAAGAAATCCTCAATGCACTCAATGCACTCAATGCACTGAGGGCAGATTCCTGTTTTATTCATCCACATATAAAATATGATAGAAATATAAAGTATCCATCCATAATGTGTTCCCTACTCTCAGGAACCTGTGTGAGATGAGCTGTAAGGAACTGGATGAGCTGGTGTCTGCAGCCGTAGATGTGCAAGGTGTGTTCGGCAGCAGGATGACAGGCGGAGGTTTTGGAGGTTGTACTGTCACACTACTGCAGCCTGGAGCCATAGACAGGACCATGCAGCGCATACAGGTGAGGAGGAATACACACACACACACACACGCTGTGTGAAGGGGACTTGGGGACAAGATTGCACAAACTGGTCACTGTGGGTCAAAGAGCTTTTAGAATCTCTACTGTCACTTTAAAACAAACTGTGTCTTGCCCGAACAGTCTCCAGAGATTATGTGTATGTGTTTGTGTCCACGCCCCTGTCTGTTTTTGTGTGTGTGTGTGTGTGTGTGTGTGTGTGTGTGTGTGTGTGTGTGTGTGTGTGTGTGTGTGTGTGTGTGTGTGTGTGTGTGTGTGTGTGTGTGTGTGACAGTAGGGGTTACGGCAGAAGAATAAAAGCTAGCAGCGCCCCTTTATTAGCATTCCAGTCCTTCTCTCCCGCCTCGCTGTCCTTCTCTCCCGTCTCTTTCACTGCCAGCTGCTCAGACACAAACAGTCTTATGCAACTCACCAGGCCTCAGTTCACCAACAGGAATCCTACACAGTATAGGACCATGATGGGGAGAAACAAAACTACAGATAGATAAATCCACCTGCACAGAGCACCGGCTTTTTACAGATCCAGCTTCCAATCTTTTCTGATCTTTTTGTTATTTCATCCTTTTGGGGGTATTTTTGTGACTTGCTAGTATCCCGGTTACGACTTCGCCCTGCCGCTTCTGAAAGGAAAGTCTCTTCAGGCTACAAAAGACGCTTGAGACGTATAACTTCATTTGAACAGTCTGCTGAATTCCATAGAAGGAGACAGAGAAGTGATATGACAACAGTTCTACCATTTCCAATCTTGAGTGTTCTCATCTAGTGTTCTAGCCTGAGCAGAGGTCGTTTCAGTGCCTGATGATGCTGAACCTAAACTCCTCGGACAGCAACAGTAACTCCTTGTCGGACCCCGTCTCTCTCAACGTTGGCGGTGAGATCTACACTACGACCCTGGACACTCTGACTCGCTACCGAGACTCCATGCTGGGCGCCATGTTCACCGGACAGATCTCTACGCTTAGGGACAAACGCGGAAACATTTTCATCGACCGCGACGGGAAGATTTTCCGCTATATCCTGAACTTCCTACGTTCCAGCTCCCTGGACCTGCCGGACAGCTTCTCTGAGATGAGGCTGCTGAGGAGGGAAGCAGATTTCTTCCAGATACGCCCCCTACTGGAGGAGATACAGCGGCACGTTGAGGCTGGAGCGCTCAGCCTGAGAGATGCACCCAGAAGAGCCTTGCTGCTGGTGGACGTGGACTGCCAGGTGTGTGTGTATTGTTTGTGTGTTAGTATTATTGTGCAAGCATGTGTGTGTGCATGTGGGTCTGTTGTGGAATGCAGATGTTCTTTCACACATCATTAGCACTGCAACATCAGCCTGTCGTTGTCATTCCAGGTGCGCGTGCTACACTTCAACCTTCGGCGTGCTCCCGAGAACTACGAACTCCGCACATGCTCAGTGCGCATCCTCACCGCCGAAATCTTCTGCACCTGGCATACCTTTCTGGTTCTCCTCTGTGAGCGTTTCTCTTACCGCACAACCCAGGGTCTTACTTCCCCCCTCCCCAGAGACCGGCGCTACAACCGTCTCAAACTGGAGTGGGTTCCCCGGCCAAACGAACTTCCCCAGGACCAGTATGAGAAACAGCGGTACAGAGGACTCGTCATCTCGGACTCTTGGGCCACACAGACCCACTTTGGTGACCTCTGTGATGCCATCACCCCTAGCCGCAGCCCATGTGAGGTCAAAGACATGCACAGGTTTTTGGAGGAGCTGCTCACGGTGTCTTTGGCAGAGGGTTTTAGGGTTGACTCAGTGACTCCTGACTCCATGGACGTTTTGAATTGCCATACTCTGCAGCTTGTACGGTAGTGATGTAGCTCATTCCAACTCACCACTGAACCACCAGTTATGGACTTAATCAGACTAAAATAACAAAGGTCACCCAATAATGTTTACAACCTACAGCACATGACTGCTTATGGATGGTCAATAATTAACATACTTTACTAATACTGTAAAGTTCAAAGGTCGCTCTATGATGTTTACAATCCTCTCTTTGGTGTGAAGCTGAGAGTGATCCTGCCATCTGAACCCTCTAACGAATTCTAACCTGCAGTGGAACAGACTGTTCTTGACGTGTTCTAGTCTGTTCTAAACTGTAGGGTCGGCCTACATCTGGTTTTACAGAATATACCCTGTCCCCAACGATAAGGAATGGTTGTCCGTTCATCCTGTTGATGATCAGTGCAATTCTTAAAGAGGCAGAGAGAGACATAGACCGGGTGTGTGATTAGACGGAGTGTTTGGTGGGGTATCTGTGAGAATGTAGGAGTAGGGATCCGAACATTCCAAAGAGTGGGTATCAGTACTTCTGCTGGTAATGTTTTGTAAAAAAAAAAGTGTTAGAGAACTGTGTAACAAACTGACCAGTCAGTAGAGTTGTTTACAGCACATCAAGTACACTTTAATAAACACTACTAAATGAAAGGTATTACTCCCTGAACCCCTATGAATCAGACTCCTGTCTGGTAGACGGAAGCGGGATAAGATGTGTAATTTTTGATTGGAGGAAGGAAGGAAGAAATATGTGAGAGGAAAAGATGAGTATGGGAGAGCAACATGGAGGACTGTAGTGCCCAAAAACCTGTTTTAGCATGGGCAGCACCATTGAGGACTTTCATTATTTTGAAGTAGTCAACTGGGTGGTACTTCTTATGTGTTAAGGAAGGATCACATGATTCCATACGGGTCATCAGGAGGGATCAGCCAATTAATTATATTTGTCAACCTTGGCTTTTCAAACAACATGCTCTAGGTGGCAGTATGCACGCCAACTCATAGAAGTAGAAGAACAAGAAAATTGACTACTTCAAAATGGAGATGGCCTCAATGGCGCTGCCCATGCTCAAACAATTGCCATAATGGGTCAGATACAATAATGTGATGTCTATCAAAGTATATGGAGAGGAAAGATGCCCGGTTGGAAAACAACCTCTAGCCCCTTCCTCCTACCTCCATCTACTCAGCTCACAATGCATCTGTAACTTGCAGATCCAAAGGAAACATATAAAGTATGTGGTAGGATTATGGTCATGGCTTTACTATTATCCTTCCAATACTGTTTTCAGTGTTTTGAATGAACTCAAAAGCAAATGAATGAATTCACTGGCTGTATATGTATCTCTACAGGGGCGATACAGTGGATCCCCAACTTTCTACATCACAACTCCCTCACAAGGAGCTGAGGTCCTGAGCTTATGAAGAGCAAACACTGTACAATTTTCCATTATGTACAACTTGACCACAAAAAAAGCACATTCCTATTGATTTGCGGGGTCTTTTGTTTGCGGGTGTAGCAATGTTTAATCAAGCAGATGGGGTTGAAATTAGCAGGAAAAGCAATCTTTTTGTATGACTTTTCTTCAGAGTGCCTTAAACTATCATGATTCTAATACAGTTAATAATTGCCAAGCACTAAATCAAGTGAAGTATAATCTCTTGTGGTTGCGCCTCAAAGACAGTTATGTTGTATTATACAATTACTCCGAAAAGTGCCATCAATATGAGATCATTGTTTACATTATAAGTAATTCTGCAAAATAAACATAATGAGTTTGAGACCTTATACTTCATGCAACATCTGTTCACAATATAACATTGCTTTCTGAAAATCTACTAGGGGAAATTCCAAAGTTTACTTTATATTAATAAACATCTGACTCTTTACATTCGGAGCCAAACCTATTTGTATGGTCATGCATGACTCCCTTGCTGATTCGTATTGCGGAAGGGGCTGTGAAGGGAGGAGTCTCGGCGGAGGCTAGCCAGTCAAGTTGCGCTTTGCGGGTCTGGGGCATCATCACCTCGAGGCTGCGGAGACAGGGCAAGCGGAAGATAGGTGGACGAGCGAGCCTCCAAACAAACCAACACAGGGTCTGCGTTTACATACCTCGATGCAAGCAGGCGATGTCCTTTGGATTCTGATTTGAAATTGGTCTGGGAAGTTGAAACGTGGCAAACTGGACGCCGACCAAGCTTAGTGAATTAGCAGGCGAAAGCGTTTTGGACACAGCTGGGGCGACGGCCGTTGGGAGTCAGGTGAGTTTCGAAGGGCCCGAGTGAGAGAGAGGAGTGTCGCGTCTACAGGTGTTGTAGCATGTCGTTAGTTAGCCAGCTAAAATGCTACTACTTAACCTTACTGCTGAAGTGTAATTTAACTGGATAATACTCGCTAGTTAGCACGTCAACAGGGCAACGTTAACCTCGAGAGATTAGTTGCTGTGTGTTAACTTGACTAACGTTAGCTAGTTAGCTTGGCAGTGTTGGTGAGCCGCTGCCAAGCCATTCAGATTCATTTCCATTCGGCCAGGAATTAAAGGGTCTGGACACTTTAGACATATTAAATAATCATTAACTTTTGGATACACCGGACTGAAATACAAGTACCCTGTTAACTTGCTTGCTGCACAAGTTTGTGAAATAGCTCACGTTAGCTAGCTACCTAACGTTAGCTAACTCAGAACGCTACTGTAACAAACTCGCTAGCGGCCGCTGTGTCTATTAGCTAACTGAAAATATTCCCCGTTCAGGGCCATCAACATCACGAACCATTCACCACGTTTTTAAGTCAGCTGAGCTAGCTAGCTAACTGTTGGATAATGATGGAAAGGTAAAACTTTGGCAACGGGAACGAGTAGGTGGGGAGCAAGGTGTCTTCCTCGTCTCGCAGGTAGTTTGAGGCAACGGTAGAGTAGGGTTTCATCAATGAGTAATTATGTTTGGGGAGGGGGCGTATGGGTTTGTGGTAAGAAGTCATCTGTTAGACCGGTTTGACCGGTTTCGGGGGAAATTCACGACCAAAATAAGACAATATTGTTTTCATTAGAAATGTCAACAAGACTGTTTTGGGTTGTACATGACGTTCACTCCATTCCTGGCTTCTGCAACATGGAGGATACTTAAGATTGTATTCATTTCTGCCCGCTGTTTGTCATCTGTTTGCAGTTCGGTGAAACCTATGCAAATATGCAGTAATGAATTTGCACACTTTGATACCTTTTTTATATGGCTTTTACAAGTGTTAAGTATTTACTCAGTCAAGAATATGAGGCTTACTGTACCTTTGGGCAGTGTTAGTTTCTATCCAGGAAACAAGACTGGGACAGACAGGCTACTACTGAAGGACAGACATTCCACTGACACTGCCCAGTCCATCATTCCCACCTGCAGCTGTGCTAGCCAAACAACACCCCTTTGTTCCCAGCAGACCCCTGCCATTGGGACATGATCAACTTCCACCTGAAACTACGCCCCAGTTTCTAAGCAAAACAAGCACCTGTCCCAAGATGTACAGGTAACTGCCAAAATAAAAAATACGAGTGATACAAAGTATATTAAAAGCAGGCGCTGCCAGGCAAGGTGTCGTTCATGAGTTAAACAAATAAAGTCCCATAATGCTTAGGGTCATGTGTAAAAATTCCCAGTATTTTGGTTGCCATGACTAGAAGGAGCATAGGGGGATTAGGCTGTGTGTCTCAGTTGCCAGATCTCAGCCCGATTGAACACTTATGGGAGATTCCGGAGCGGTGCCCGAGACAGTGTTTTCCACCACCGTCAACAAAACAATGAGAAATTCCATAATTTGGTGAACAATGGTGTCACATCCCTCCAATAGAGTTCCAGACACTATAATTAATCTATGCCTAGGTGCATTGGAGCTGTTCTGGAGGTTTGTGGTGGCCCAACACCTTAAGACATGGTTGGTGTTTCCTTTATTTTGCCAGTTATCTGTAGATCATTCTTGATAAGGAAAGCTAAAGAAGCATTAAGATCAAATCGCTCTGGCTAAGTTGTTTTCATTAGAGTGGGCCATGATGTGGGTGCTTACTGCTTAGCCAAGCACAGAATGATGGAAAAGCATAAAGTTATGAAGGGACGGATGCAGCATTTTTACAAGACACTGACTGACCAGTGACCACATGATTCATTCTCTAAACAACCTAAAGTCTGCTTCGAGTTGGCTAGATGCAATTCCTCACTGAACGTGTCATGCCAGTGGCTCGTTGACCTACACACTCTACAGTCTCCTATCTTGGCCTAATTCCTGTTTTACCTCTACCAATGTGGAACAGTTTACCTCGCAGGAGAAATAGACGGGTTAGCTAATGAGACAGGTGAGGAAGTAGAGTAGCTAAAATTTAACTTAATCTTCAACAGTAACATTAACTTCTCTCGCTTGTTTTACCAAGGCCTCTAGGTCATGTTTTAAGTAGCTAAGTAATAGGGGGGGTCAATACAATTGTGTGACAATATTTTATTAAGATTTGACTCCTGTGTGTACATGCATACAGTACTAGTCAAAAGTTTGGACGCACCTACTCATTCCAGTGTTTATTTTTACTATTTTCTACAGGGTAGAATAATAGTGAAGACATAAACTATAAAATTACACATGGAATCATGTAGTAACCAAAAAGGTAATATATATATATATATATATATATATTAGTTTATTCAAAGTAGCTACCCTTTGCCTTGATGACAGTTTTGCACACACTTGGCATTCTCTCAACCAGTTTCACCTGGAATGCTTTTTCAACAGTCTTGAATGAGTTCCCGCATATGCTGAGCACTTGTTGGCTGCTGTTCCTTCACTCTGCGGTCCAACTCATCCCAAACCATCTCAATTGGGTTGAGGTCAGGTGATTGTGGAGGCCAGGTCTTCTGATGCAGCACTCCATCACTCTCCTTCTTGGTCAAATAGCCCTTACACAGCCTGAAGGTGTGTTGGGTCATTGTCCTGTTGAAAAACAAATGATAGTCATACTTAGCACAAACAAGATGGGATGGCTTATCACAGCTGGTTAAGTGTGCCTTGAATTCTAAATAATTCGGTGTTGCCCGCGAAGCACAATCACACCACGACCTCCATGCTTCATAGTGGGAACCACACATGCGGAGATCATCCCTTCACCTACTCTGTGTCTCAAAGACACGGTGGTTGAAACCATAAATCTCAAATTTGGACTCATCAGACCAAAGGACCGTTTCCGTTGCTTGTGTTTTTGTCCCAAGAAAGTCTCTTCTTATTATTGGTGTCCTTTAGCAGTGATTTCTTTGCAGCAATTTGACCATGCAGGTCTGATTCACGCAGTCTCATCTGAACAGTTGATCTTGAGATGTCTGTTACTTGAACTCTGTGAAGCATTTATTTGGGCTGCAATTTCTGAGGCTGATTTGAGGCTTTAATGATCTTATCCTCTGTAGCAGAGAACTCTGGGTCTTCCTTTCCTGTGGCGCTCCTCATGAGAGCCAGTTTCATCATAGCACTTGATGGTTTTTGCAACTGCGTTTTGAAGAAACTTTCAAAGTTCTTGAAATAATAATAATAATAATAATATGGACTTAGTTCTTTACCAGATAGGGCTATCTTCTGTATCCCACCCCTGCCTTGTTTTGACTGATTGGTTCAAATGCATTAAGAAGGAAAGAAATTCCACAAATTAACTTTCAAGAAGGCACACCTGTTAATTGTATTGCAGGTGACCTCATGAAGCTGGTTGAGAGAATGCCAAGAGGGCAAAGGGTGGCTATTTTGAAAATGTATTTAGATTTTGTTACACTTTTTTGGTTACTACATGATTCCATATGTGTTATTTCATAGTTTTGATCTTTTCACTATTATTCTGCAATGTGCCAACTTTTGTCTGGTATTGTAAATATTTTTTTTGCTACTCTGGGTAAGGGTAGTCAGCTGTACCTGCACTAAAACTCCAGTATTTGTCACCCTAAAGATTCTTCTCTATCTTCTCTTTAAATGGTTTATGCTGCATGTTTTAAGTATTTTTATTTCCTAGACTGATCCAAACTCGTTTTCTCAGGCTCTCTGTCTCTCTGCAGCAGAGATATAGTGAGCAGTATGTTTGGCGCGTCAAATCACAATAGAATTACAGTATTGAATCACTACAGAATCGTGAGAATCGCAATACATATCATATCGTCACCTAAGCGTTGTGACAATATCGGACCTTGAGGCCTCTGGCAATTCCTAGCCCTAAGTAATGCATCAAAATGTATCCCAACAACAGTCAATAATGAACTAGGAAAGAATGTGACAACAATGTGTTGCATACACTTTATTTTTCTATTCAAGTCGGTGCACATTGTATAGCTTTTGTTCTAAAGGTTGCACAGCTATAGGAGCTGCTTGATACATGACACTACAAGAAAAAACAAATGATAATAACAAAGTGCACTCTACTCCACACAGTAGGTTATGAGCAATAATACAACCAGTAGCATTGTAACTAAACAGCCGTGAGGCCATTGTTAACTGTTGTCCTGTCTGTGTGATTACAGGAGAGAGGGGAATGACATCCTGTCCACCAGACCCCCGAAAATATTTTATTTCTGTCCAGACGGTTACGAGAAAAACATCTCTGCTCTGAGTCCCATGAATATATTCTTCCTTGAATCCCTGTAATCAATTATCCTTGTCACTGATTGTAGACGTGAATATCAAGGTTATGATGTTATTGGTTTCACAAATCCAACCTTACTGGCAGATCAGTGATGAGATCCATTTCTAAAGTATTTTAGGAGTCTGGTCCCATCCGTTGATGCTGAGTGAGAGGACTCATCACTAAGAATAGGCCTAGCCCTGCAATGAGTGGTTATGGATCAGCCTGTACCAGCCTACACAGCCGCCCTTCCCTTTTCTCGCTTATTCTCCTTTTTAGATGTTGAGGCCTAAATTGAATTTGTGTGCTGCATTGCCATGCAGGCCGACTCCGTATGAAGGATTTCTAAACGTTCAGTCCTATGCTCTTGCGTCTTAGGACAAAGGTTAAGAGTCTGTTTGCAAATTCACTGAGAAAGCGTGACTAAATTATTTGGGGTCAGTGAAACTCAAATGTCCCACTCTTCCATAGTGAGAGAGTGCAGGAGAGGAGGTAGCTGAGCCTCTGTATGCCATGAGCGAGGGAAGAGAGTGGGAGGAGGACAGGAGAGAGGTGTAGTCTCATCTTAATGTTTTCATGATCACACCACATTTGCCAACACAGCTAATTCTCCTTGGCTGTATTGTCTCCTGCACTCGTCAGACAGGTTTTCTTATTGTTTGTGTGTGAGTGAATTAGGCTTTTTAGTTTTATAGACACGCTTTTAACACCAAACATGAACTCCCTCTTCTCGGTTAATTAACTACTTGTTTTTGCTTATCGGCCGGTTTCATGGGAGTGACTTATTAGTCGCTTTTTTTCTACAAACTCTGACATAGCTGGTGATTGCATAAGAACATAAGTAGAATATTTCAGATGCCAGGCATTTTTCCTGGCCATTCGGTCTGAATTACAATGTCAGCTATGTTTAAAGACAGGGCTTAATGTAACTGTCCAGTGTTTCCAGAATTCTATGAAATATGACCTATAATTAATTACAATATGAGTGAAATGTTTTCCTTCCAAAAAAAAATGGTAATTAAATCTGTTAAAGCAGCTTTTCTGTGTTGGACTTTTGTGAGTATACGCCAACAACAGAATGATGTACATGTATACCGGTCATAGACAAATATAAATTAGAGTAGACTGCTGATTGGTCATCCCCGATGAGGAATCTTTTTTAACGGTCCGTTCTGAGGTTGAGTTTTTGAAGTGTTTTTTTCTCTCCAATTTATTTGATTTTTTTTTTGGGGGGGGGGGGGTGGATTGATAGTTACATATCTGGATTTTCTTTAAAAATATATATTTTTTACGGTGTATCGACAATATCGCAATATTTTTGTGCTAGTTGGCTGTACCTGCACCAGAACTCCAGTATTTTTTTTTCATCATAGCTTGTTCTCCTTTTAAATATGGATCCAAATTATTTTCAGCCCTTTTTCTGTGATTGATCAAAACTTTTCTCATGGCTCTCTTGTCCCTCTGCAACAGATATATGGTGAGCGATATGTTCGGAACATCGAATCGCAATACATATAGAATCGTGAGAATCATAATACAGCTCATATCAGCAGCTAGCCTAAGTATCATGATAATATTGTCTTGTGAGCTCTCTGGCAATTCCCAGCCCTACAATTTATGGTTTGACCACAAATATGGGTGTAGAATGAGTCAGCAACTTTATTTCAGGATGGGTAAGCCTAACAGAATATGAACTTTGAAAAGTGAGATTTTCACTGTAGCAGTAAGTTACTAAGTCTAGTTTACGTCTGATGCCCTGTCCAGGCACGTTTGTGTTTTCTTCTCTCTGTACATCCCCTCTCATCTCTGATGGTTTGACTTGGTAGAATGCTGGGAGTTTGATGTCCCAGGTGAGCGTTGTTAACGAACCGGGAGTGTGATTTCCTCCATATCAAAGCATTTCTAATGAATTGAATATTAATTTTGTTGAAGCCATGCAGCCATATCGCCCCCACTTAAAACAATGCTGCTCTCATTCAGTTTGTTTGATCTGTGTCATCAAGAATGACATCAGTGTTGTATAAGAGCAAGGCCAGGTCAACTTCATTGTCTTGTAAATCTTTGACTAAGTTTCTAAACACTGTTAACGGCCCTTGCTGGTTCGGATAATTGCTGTGTGAGGTGGGTATCTGTCTGTGTACCTATTTCTTAACAAGGTCATTGCCCTGCTCTGGCCAAATGGAATTCCTGGGAAAATCCATGGCGGATTTCTCTGTTAGTGGAATAGAATGGCTGTACTGTCCACTCACTGACACTGTGGATGTTTGCCACTTAGTTTCTGTGTCACTGGCTTCAGCATAGCATTGTTTTTCCAAGTAATGAACAAATCCCTTCCATTTGGGGACTTCCCCTAAGCCTTATTGCCAGAATACTGTCCACAGGGTGTTATGAATGGAAATGTAGTCTGTCTGTTAGGATATGTCATGTGACATACTGCACATGATTCCCCGGCTCCAAACCTGTCTAACTGTACTGTAGCCTTGAATAAGTCACTCATTTTCAGTTTGCTCCATTTTCCAAGCCTTTTGTACTCTGAAGAAAAGAGAGTCGCATGGAAGCCACAGGAAGAGGTGGAACTTGCTGTTTTAATTGACAGTTCTAAACACTAAACCTCTGCTCGTGAGGTTCTAATGGGAGCGTATGGGATGCATAATCACTGGGTAGGCCATGCCGAACTGTCACACTGGTTGAAATCCTACAATTAATCACCATGTTGTCAGTAATGTAATGTAGACTGGCTTCCTTGAGTCTGTGTTTACATTGAACACTGCCATAAGACTGACGGGTTTTTCCATACTGCGGTGTGCCTGCATGTGTGTTCATTCCTTCTACAGCTACCCTCAGTTTTCATCAGCAGAGCAGATTCTTGTCCTTGCCTAGGAAGCCATTCTTTGTGTGAAGCCCTAAAGAGGACCTCCCACCCAGCCTTTGTTAGCAGGCTTAGAGCACTGAGCTGCTTCTTTCTGCTCTGCTGGCCCCTTGGGTCTACATTGGTGGACTCAGAGGAACAGAATGGGTACTAGACCAATGTGTATGACACACATTGAACATGGAACTCTTCTATTAAAAAAACTAAGTATATTACATTTATTTATCACAGATCCAGGGTAAGCCTACCCTCCCCAAATCCTTAAGCATGCAACTTCATCCCACTCCCTTAGTCTCCAGGATCCAAATGAGGAAGTTTACTTGGTGAGGGTGTGAGTCAGTCCTCCACTATCCCATAATCCCTCACACGCCTAATGACTGACTAACGGCATCTTGCTGCTGATATCAGGGTAATAATAACAAAAGTATGTCTCACTCTGTACTTCGAAGACTGAGTAGGCCAAGACAGAAAATACGGTCTCATAGCTTATCCCGGCTTGCAATATTATAATTTGTAGTTTTTATGAAATCATTGACTTTTTTTGTTTTACTTTAAAATCAGCGAGGCCTGAAACACTGGCCTGTTTTTTTTTTTTTTTTTTTTTTTTTTTTTTTGTAGGTCTTTTGAGGGGGAACATTT
This sequence comes from Oncorhynchus masou masou, assembly GCF_036934945.1. Taxonomy (NCBI): domain Eukaryota; kingdom Metazoa; phylum Chordata; class Actinopteri; order Salmoniformes; family Salmonidae; genus Oncorhynchus; species Oncorhynchus masou. Next base: position 30,352,418 of record NC_088242.1, read on the forward strand.
TAATTTGTCATCACCTAGGGAGACACAGCTTTGAGGTTGAGTTCAGTCAGAGTCGACTGTTTTATATACTGACCTCAACGCCTGCATCGCAAAATACATTTACATATAATTCAATCATTGCACTCAGGCTCTAAAATAGAACACGGTTCTATTTGTGACGCTTGATGCACTGCAAGTCCCTCCACATTCGTTTTAGGAGCATGTACCCAAAGATAAACTGCTGTCTACACTCCAGTTGGTGGTGGTAATGCACCTTAAAGTCGGTTGCCATCCGCCATATCAAGTCTGAAGAAGAAGCCTGAAGGAGAGCTAGAAACTGTTTACCCTTTTTATCTGTTTAATAATTGTCAGAGTAGAGGACCTTGTGCATTTTAAGGTTAAATAACAACCCAATGTTTATATCCCAGGGCAAATTAGCTAGCAACAGCAAGCTAGCTAGCTAAATTGCCATAAATGTCTAAAGCTTTTCGACATATCTCCAAATGAACATAGTTGTTTCAGAGTTAGTTTTGATATTTCTACCTGCGTGTCCTGATCGCGTCTGGTGTGGGTGGACAAAAACCAACGCGTGTGATCAGTCTGGTCAGCATGTTAGACCACTGACATTTTTGGTCTAACCAACCTGTGGCTTTAACCTCTCCTTCACGGGATGGGCTTAGGGAATATGTTGGTATGTGTAGAGATGAGAAAGCTGTCCAGTACTCTTCCTTCCTCTTAGTGAAATGAAAGTCGGGAGTCCAGAGGTTTTAAATTGTCTGGAAAAGAGAGGAGAGTTGTTTTTAAAAGGTTGTGATCGATCGGGTCATGGTTCGTTATGCCCTAAGCGTCGCGCAAACATTATTGATAAAGGAAAGAATGAAAAGCAGACTAGTTCTTTCTCTCACTTTTCCTCTTTCTCTCTGAAGGGCCTATTTGGAAACAGCAGGTGTGACAGGTGTTTCCATCAGTGTGTAGTAGTAGAACAATGGGCTCTTTAGTTGAGCCTCCAGTGACCTCCGACCCCTAGCTCTTGTCAGAGACGAGCCCCACCCCCTCAGGCAGTGTGTGTGTTGACCACAGACAAGAAAGCGAAGAGTAGGCCATGCCCCTCCCATGGAATTCCTTTCTCTCATCTGCCTGTCTCTGTCAGTGGCCAACACACACCATCTGAGCTGAGTTTTTCCTGGAGCCCTGGTTTAGTTTGCGGTGTCTCTTCACTCGCTTTGCCTCCTTTTTGTTTTACTCCAGGTAGTTTTCTCCATCTCTCCACACCCATGTTCTTCAGGTAGTCAAGTGACTGAGAGGAAGAGAGTGGAGACTTGTGAATGCCTGTTGTCCTAGTAGGCTAGTCCACTTTCCCCCCCTTACTTCATGAATCTCCTCTCTCCCACTGTCTCTCTGTAGAGGTGAAGCAGTTGGGCCTGTGTGCTCCTGAGAGGATGAAGAGGTTTAGGAGACATGGACAGGAGTCCCAAAGAGAGCGGATCAAACAGGAGCTCTATGGGTTCAACAAGGTAAGACCAGTGACAGCCAGTCTGATCTGACGAGGCTTTGATCTCTAGTCTCAACAGGAAGGCTATGATCCCAATTCCAGACAATTATCAGGGAATTTGTCTTGCCAGTTTCTATAATTCTCTCTCTCTCACTCACCCACCCAGACAGTGGAGCATGGTTTTCCTCACCAGCCCAGTGCCCTGGGCTTCAGCCCCAGTCTACAGCTCCTGGCCATCGGCACACGCTCCGGAGCCATCAAACTGTATCCTCTTCAATAGACGCGGGAGAGGTCTGTCTGGTTGTGTAGGAGTGCAAGATTTAAGTGTTCACACGTTTGAACCAGTTTGTCGCAGTCTCCCCTCTGCTTTAGCTGTCTGTGGTTAGTGTGTGGGTACATGTGGAGTCATTTTTATATTCCCAGGTTGTTGCTCAACTCTGACTACCAGACAGGCACAGTTGCTGTGTGTCTATCTCTGTCGTAGTGTGTGTGTGTGTTTGATTCATCTTACACAATCGTACTCATTGCCAGTGTGGAACCAGTCAGTACACTCCCACCATTCACTCCCAGTCACTATGATAACCCTTGTCTCTCTCTGTCATTATAATTAATTCACACAATAGGGGAAATTGTTCTTTTGATAACACAATAAATTCTATGAATGAAAGTATTATTAGCCAAGGGCAGGGCAGCCAGATAAGACAAAGAAAGACAACAGAAAATCTCTTCTTTCTATAGATGCATGTGGACTGTTTCAGTACAGTAGAAAAATAAGAACCCGTGTCTATGAATGGGGGGGGGGGGGGGGGGGGTTGTGTGTGTACACATCATGCTTTGTGTGTGTCTGTGTTTGCTGCGCATGTGTGTACACTGTGTTGGTGTGCCATGCTGTGTGCATGTGTTCTTTAACCTGTGGTCAGTTACGGTGGCCCAGGTGTAGAGTTCATGGGTCTACACGATGAGAACGCTGCCGTCACACAGGTCCACTTCCTGCCACACCAGGTGAGTGGCTGCTCAACACACACGTTGGCAGCACCTTATCACATGCTCCATTCACACTTGCTACTAAAATGATCTTCTTTGGTGACATGGCCAAAATATCATATTACAAAAAATACAAATAATTACTATTTTATGTTTTTGAATAATTAACATAGATGAGCTGGCACACACCCAGAGAAATAGTTTGTGTGGAGGTGCTGACTAATGGCGAATAAAATATCAAAATAAAGTCGCGCACTCCATATATAAACTCCCAGTAATTTATTTTTACCACCGTTTCGGCATCACTGTGCCTTCCTCAGGGTAATGTCATGGATACTTGAACCAGGTTATGTAGACAAACAGCACTATAACCAGCTACGTTTGCTCCGACTGAGTACATTTCTTTGTAAACTAACCATTAGAATTAGTGGTTAACAGGATTTAGCCCCCCTTGCTAAGACAAACTAGCCTTTTGCAGATGTAAGAAACACAAGCTAATGGTGTAATTCTGGAATGTTAGTGGATTCATATGAAAAAGCAAAGTGAACACAGCATTGTTATCAACGTTGTTGCATGTTCTGTATTAACCATGCAGGCTGAATACAAGTGTCTTGCAGTCGAGAAACCCCAAATGTGTTCCTTGAGTGACGGGACGGGCCTAGTTCTGTGTGGAAAGTGGGGTGGAGAGCGATGACTCAAGTAGCAACTTAAACTATGAAATGGACGTTACACACGGCGTATCACATTTAACAAACCGAACATTCAAATAATGTCATAGAAAGTAACATTAAAAACCCAAACCGGTCTGTGCGTCAATACCGCGATATCGTAAAATACAGTATACCGCCCAGCCCTAGAATCCAATATGTAGATCTAATCATTGCTGGAAACGTTAGTAGTAAAGCTGTGTTTAACAGCCCCAAAACGTCCTCCTGACAGTCATAACGTGTTCCTAACGTCCTCATAATGTCCCACGGTCCTTTTTAACATCTCTAGTTGCTCTTTATTGAACAGGTGGAGCTGGTGACTCTGTTGGATGACAACAGTCTCCACATGTGGACCCTCAGAGCTCACCATGGTGTCTCTGAGCTGCTGGAGATAGGACGCTTCACACTCACTGGACCCCCGGGGTGAGAGACACACCACCCCACAACATCTCTCCTATCCCTTGTCAAGCTTTTTTATTTTCCTCACACACTCGCACTCATTGGATTGCCCCGGTAAGAGGACCCACTGTGAGACATGCACAGAACTAGAATGAGGTTCTATTTCTATGGTGACATGTAAATTTTTCTGTCTGCCACATTCAACCTGTTTAACTTCATCCCATCTTTCTCTCTTTCCCTCTCTCGTTCCCTCCATCAGTGCTCCCCCCAGTGTAACTCGTGTAACAGCGGTGCTAGCCCACTCTTCTGGGGACCTGCTGTTGCTAGGAACAGAGGGAGGACACGTGTTCATAGTGAAGGTACCAGGCTTCAGAGAACTAGAGGAGAGGAACATCAGCCTGGAGAAAGTCACCAACAGGTACTAACACACACCACACGCACTTCCTTTTCATTGAGTCACTAAATTGGAAATATTGGTATCAACTTGATTCATGGAACAACTTGATTCATGTTTAAATGCTTCTCACACACCACCACAAATGTATTTGATCGATAATTGTGCTAAAACGGAACCCCCTCATTCCGTAGTGTACCAGAGGAGTACGGAGGTCGTAGGAGCCTGGAGCATGTCGAGTCCTTACAGGAGAATCCCGTCAACCCATGCCAGGTTCTGATTGGATACGGACGAGGCCTCATGGTCATCTGGGACCTGGACAGCCAATCAGCCATCAAACACATCCCTGCTACACAGGTATACAATGTGTGTGTATGTGTGTTGGTGTCTGGATGTCGAGAGCTGTGATCTTGACTCCCTGTTTGGTTTTGCTTCCGTAGCAACTGGAGAGCGTGTGGTGGACGGAGGACGGTGGCCATGTTCTCAGTTCCCATGGCGACGGTAGCTATTGCCGCTGGAAGGTGGCTGGGGATGACCCACAGAGCGAGCAGGAGAAGTCTGAAGTACCGTACGGTGAGGACCCCCAAAAAGTCAACACCGTGTTTCTCTCTGTGGAAGCTGACAAAACACAGCAAAGGGGATAATGTTATTGATTGAATGGTGAATAGGTTAATTGATGATTTGATAAATTGATTTGTCTCTCTCCTCTGTAGGCCACTTCCCCTGTAAGGCCATTTCTAAAATAATCCAGCTGCCGACAGAACAGGGGTGAGTGAGTCTCTCTTTTTCTCCTCCCTCACTCTCGCTCTGTCAATTCCTTTTTCACATCCTCCATTCCTACACATGAATCCATCTGTAAATGTTTTCTAACCTGGTTCTCCTGTATGTCAATATCCAGGCCTCCGTTCCTGTTCCTCAGTGGCGGCATGCCCCGGGCTAGCTACGGCGACAGACACTGTATCAGTGTGATCCACAGTAAAACACACGTGGCTCTGGACTTCACCTCCAGAATCATTGACTTCTTCGTCATCAGAGACGGACCAGACCATACAGGTAGAAAGGCAGGGGGAATACGCGTGCACACACAGGTTCAGAAACGCATACACACAGGCTAACCCCTCTCCCTCTGTCCAGGCGAACCCAGTGCATTGGTGGTCTTAGTAGAAGAGGAGTTGGTAGTGATCGATCTCCAGACTGAAGGGTGGCCGGTCATCCAGACTCCGTACCTGGTGCCTCTCCACTGTTCGGCCATCACCTGCTCCCACCATGTCTCTGCTATACCCCTGAAGCTGTGGGAGAGGGTCCTGTCTGCCGGAGCATTGCAGAACACACACTACTCTAAGAAGGTAGGTGACACACACTGCCCAAGCATGTTCCTGCACCACATACCATAAAAATTTCACTCCACATTGCCTTCACACAGGAATACCTATGTAAGAATGCTGTTCATTGACTGCAGCTCAGCGTTCAACACCATTGTTCCTTCCAAGCTCGTCACCAAGCTTAGAACTCTGGGACTGAACACCTTCCTCTGCAACTATCCTGGACTTCCTGATGGGCCGCCCCCAGGTGGTGAGGGTAGGCAACATCACCTCTGCCACGCGGACCCTCAACACGGGGGCCAGTCAGGGGTGTGTGCTTATTCCCCTTCTGTAATCTCTGTTCACCCACGACTGTGGCCACGCAAGACGCCAATACAAATACGTTTGCTGACGACACGGCGGTGGTAGGCCTGATCACCGACGGCGACGAGACAGCCTACAGTAGGGATCTTCAACTATATATTCATCCGCGGGCCAATTTCTTCTTGAGCGTTTGGTCGGGTGGGGCCGGAACGCAATCACAAATTATTTGTGGACTGCAAATTAACCACAAGAAGCCCAAACAGAGTTGTTTCCCTGAATCATAATAATTTAAAACTGTTCTTACATTTGTATATGATCACGTCTCTCTATTATGCGTGGGAATACTTGGGAACAGATTTCTTAAATTGAAGTCACTTGGAGCTGATTTCCTGGTGTTTTCACAGTCCTACAATGCAAATCCCCCCCCCCCACACACACTGAAAACTTTGGGGGACAAATAACACCGACGCCAGTGCCAGGACAACAACCCCTCCCTCAATGTCTTTAGACCAAGGAGCTGCAGTAGAGCGACGTCATTATGACAACAGGGCTGCAGTGGAGCAGGTCGAGAGCTTCAAGTTCCTCTGTGTCCAAATCACCAGGGACTTAAAATGGTCTGCACACAGTCGTGAAGAAGGCGTGGCACCATTGAGAGCATCTTGACTGGCTGCATCACTGCTTAGTATGACAACTACACTGCCCTCAGGCACAGGGTGGTACGGACAGACCAGTACATCACTGGGACCAAGTTCCCTGCCATCCAATACCTCTATCAAGTGGCGGGAAGGACCGGAAAATTGTTCAAGACTCCAGCCACTCAATCCATAGACTGTTCTGTCTGTTTCTGCACAGCCAGCAATACCAGAGCAAGAAATCTGACACCAACAGGCCCAAAGCCATAAGACTGTGAAATAACTAACAAAAAGGCTGCATGGACAGTCTGCATTGACCCCTCTATTGTATTAGAGTTTTTGCCCTGACTCTATACACACACACATTCATACTGATTCTACACACACTCGCATGCATACAATCATCATCATACGCTGCCACCACACTTAATGATATTGTATATCCTGATGCCTAGTCACCTATCCCCTATACATATAGTACCGTTTAAAAGTTTAGACACACCTACTCATTTTGCTTTGTTTTTTGCTGTGTGGTCCTACTGTTTTCTACATTGTAGAATAATAGTGAAGACATCAACACAATGAAAGAACACATCGAATCATGTAGAATCAAAAAAGCATTTTACAGTCTTCAAATTAGCCACCCTTTGCTGTGATCACAGCTTTGCATACTCTTGGCATTCTCGCAACCAGCTCCACCTGAAATGCTTTTCCAGTGGTCTTGAATGAGTTCCCACATATGCTGAGCATTTGTTGGCTTCTTTTCCTTTCCTCTGCGGTCCAACTCATCCCAAACACTGATCCTGTAGAGTTAAGACGGAAAGAAATTCCAAAAATGAACTTTTAACACAGCACACCTGTTAATTTAAATGTTTTCCAGATGACTACCTCATGAAGCTGGTTATTACATGATTCCATATGTGTTATTTCATAGTTTTGATGACTTCACCATTATGGAATGAGTAGGTTTCCAAACCTTTGACTGGTACTGTATAAAACCACTCCAGTATCTCTGCACATTGTAAATATTGTATTGGCACTGACCCTGTATATAGCAAGCTTCCTTTTTTTTAATATATATATATATATATATATATATATATATATATATATATATATATATATATATATATATATATATATATATTTACCTTTATTTTCTAGTACTACTGATATTGATTACTGCATTGTTGGGAAAGTGCTTGCAAGAAAAGCATTTCACTGTGCATGTGAAAATACATTCTGTTAATTGGAAACTTGAATTGATGGAGCACAAATTGAATTGACCTAAATTCTTTCTCTTGCTTTCATCCTAATTATAATTTTTTTGTACCCCCCCCTCCATTCTCTCTCCCTCCGTCCAGCCGTGGCCTATGACAGGAGGACAGAACCTGGCCCCAGACCCCCCTCAGAGAGACTTACTGCTCACAGGGTCGGTAGACATTCACGGCTCGTTCATTTCTTTTTTTTGTCCTCATTTCAATGCAAGTTATGATCTACATTTCAATGTTGCTATATGGAGACTGCGAACAGGGTTTCAAAGAGTCAGTCATGTTTTTGTTCCTCTGATTTGTTGATCCTCAATGTAATCTCCTCTCACAGGCACGAGGACGGTACGGTGCGTTTCTGGGATGCGTCGGGGGTGTGTCTGTACCCCATGTACAAGCTGAGCACGGCAGGGGTGTTCCTCACTGATTCGGACCCCAATGACAACCTGAACCAGGGCACAGAGGGCGAGTGGCCACCTTTCAGAAAGGTGTGTGTCTGTATAAGTAACGTGTAAAGTTTTCCACTATTCGGTTGTGTGTATAATCACATACAGGGAGCACAAAGGTAAAGTGAAGTCCTTTTAGACAAGGTGTAGGTGTGTTTTGTGGGAGAGAATGTGTCTTGTGAATCAGAATTGTTAATAGCTGATTCACACACTGAAACAGTGTATGAAACCTGTCCACATCCTCTTCTTCCCTCCAGGTGGGTTGTTTTGACCCGTACAGTGACGACCCTCGTCTCGGCATTCAGAAGATCCACCTGTGTAAATACAGCGGCTACCTGACTGTAGCTGGAACTGCTGGACAGGTGGGTTGACCAGGGGAAAACCAACCACTACCCCCCCATCTGGTGGCCAGTTAGCCTAACTGCTGTGTCTGACATGTTTGGACACTACTGGTATAAATCCAGTCTGTTATGGTCTTAATTTTATGTTTATATTATCATCTGTCATTAATTATTAATGAGGGTGATCTGATTTAGTTGGCTGGCATATATATATATATATATCACACAAGAGTCAAACCCACTATTCTGGCATTGCAAGCACCATGCTCTACCAACTGAGCTACAGAGGTAACCACCATACACACACTAAGAGATGTGAATGTCTGAGTGGTTCATATACGTGTACAATAAGACTGCCTGTTGGTCCAAAACAATACATGTGATGTTACGGTCTGTCCGTCTCTCACCTCTCCCCTCCATAGATCCTGGTGTTAGAGCTGAATGATGAGGCAGCAGAACAGACTGTGGAGGCCACCGTAGCAGACCTGCTACAGGGACAGGAGGGCTTCCGCTGGAAGGTAAACGACGACAAATGACAACTAACAAGAAAATTACATTAGGAGTGTGTGTTTAAAAACTGCAGTGCAATTTTGATTGAATTGGGTTTCAGTTAGCATTAAAAGGGTGATCAATACTTTTCTGTTACTGTCTCCATGTCAGGGCCACACGCGTCTGGAGGTGAGGGAGGAGCCGGTGACGTTCCCCCCAGGTTTCCAGCCCTTTGCCCTGGTCCAGTGCCAGCCTCCGGCCGTGGTCACTGCCCTCACCCTGCACTCTGAGTGGAAACTAGTAACATTCGGGACCAGCCACGGCTTTGGACTCTACGACTACCAGCAGAAAAACAACGTTCTCGTCAGGTGTGTGGGGGGGGGGGGTGCTGAGTGTTTGCATTTGCATTTGCATGTTTCTGTCTGTATGACTTCAAAATAACGGATGGTAATGGAGATTGTATATAGACGTGTGTGTTAACCCTTGTCACTCTCCTGTAGGTGTACTCTGAACCCCAGTGACCAGCTGGCTATGGAAGGTCCTCTGTCCAGAGTGAAGAGCATTAAGAAGTCTCTTCGCCAGTCCTTCAGAAGGATCAGGCGCAGCCGAGTGTCCCTACGCAAACACCATGTCAACAACGCAGCTAAGGTAAATGACTTCAAAACTGTCTTCTTGGGCCACACAAATTGACTGCATGAATCTTAATTGAAAGTTCCTAAAGATCACAATTGTTTTGTGCAGTCTGCTTCTGCATTCATATCCAACCCAGTGTATCTAAAACGGGCTTCTCTCTCTAGTTGCAGCAGGCCAATGCTCGTCTAGAGGCGGAGCTAGCTGAGATGGAGTTGGCGCCCGTCCAGAGAAAGATAGAGCCTCGATCCCCAGACGACTCCTTCACCGGCCTTGTGCGCACGCTATACTTCGCTGATACCTTCCTTTCAGACAGTAAGTCACACTAACGCTTTTGACTTGACTTCTGAGGTTAGTTTTAGTCAGTGGTACCCACTTTCACTTGAAAGTCACCCAGTAAAATGCTACTTGAGGAAAAGTCAGATACCTTTTTTGGTTTTAAATCTACTTAAGTATCCAAAGTAAATGTAATTGCTAAAATATACCTAAGTATCAAAATAAGTTAAAATTCTTTATTAAGCAAACCAGGCGGCATCATTTTCTTGTTTTTATTTTACGGATAGCCAGGGATATTCAAACACTCAGACATCATTTACAAACGCCAGATCGGAGGCAGTAGATGGCCAGGGATGTTGACTTGGTAAGTGCCTGAATTGGACTGTTTTCTTGTCCTGCTAAGCATTCAAAATGTAATGAGTACTTTTGGGTGTCAGGGAAAATCTATGGAGTAAAAATGCATTTTCTTTTGGAATGTAGTGGCGTAAAAGTTGTCAAATTTAAATAGTAAAGTACACAGACCCCCCCCCCCCAAAAAAAAACTACTTAAGTAGTACCTCAAAGTATTTTTATTTACTTTACACCACTGGTTTTATTTAGGGGGTGCCAGGTAGATCGTGCCAGCAGAGAAATGTTTGATTTCTCCTTTCTGTTTGTGATTCAGTCTCATCTCTGTCAAGTATAGACCAATTCAAAGGACTCATGAAAAAGTCAGTCGTGGAATATAAACTTTTCATAAACCCATAAACAGTGAAAGCAATAACTCCAAAACAAAAGGTTATTTTACATTTTTGTATTATCCCAAAATAAATGATCACAAACTATCAGTCACAAAATAATTATAACTTAGGTTCCTCAGGAAATGTTCTGTACCTCTGGCTTAAAAATATTTCAAGTGAACCTATTTGACCTCTCTCAATGTTCATCAACAAGCTGTGTGTAAAACCAGTCCCATTCAGAAAACCCATAAACACTTGTTCCCCACAGCATTACAAATGATTAGGATTCACAATATATTATTCCCCAACAGCTCTTAGTCACCAAACAAATAAGTGAAATACTGTATGTTAAGTTGACATTTGAGTCTGAGTCAATCCGATCCAACAGTAGAACTCAAGTGGAGAACAACAGATCAACTGAGCTTTTCCTGTCATTCCAATCTGTTTAGGAATGTTGGTGGCGTTTTAGCTTTTGTTCAGACACGGCTGTAGTGCACTTTTGAGTTCAATACAAAGGTACAGTGCTTGAAGTATTTACACCCCTTGTATTTTTCCACATTGTCTTACAGTGTGAATTTACACACACTACCCCGTAATGTCAGTGGAGTTATGTTTACAAATTAATAAAAAAATAAAAGCTGGAATGTCTTGAGTCAAGTATTCAACCCCTTGCATGGACTCAGTGGTTAACACGATTTCTAAATCACTATCTCATCTCTGTACTATCTATCTGTAAGGTCCCTCATTCGAGCACTGAATTTCAACCACATAGACCAGGGAGGATTTCCAATGCCTTGCAAAGAAGGGCACCTATTGGTATATGAGTAACAAATAATAATATAACACCCAGTCACTACAAACATACAGGCGTCCTTCCTAACTCTGTTACGGGACAGGAAGGAAACCGCTCAGGGATTTTACCATGAGGCCAAATGTGACTTTAAAACAGAGTTGAATGGCTGTGAAAGAAAAAAAACAGAGGATGGATCAATAACATTGTAGTTACTCTACAATACTAACCTCATTCATCCTGTTTGCAACAAGGCACTGAAGTAATACTGCAAAAAATGTGGCAAAGCAATTACATGTTTGTCCTTAATACAAAGTGTTATGTTTGGGGCGAAACCAATACAACAAATGACTTAGTAATGTGAAGGGCAGATCTCTATAAAACAGACTATATTGACTGAAACTGGTGTTGAGAACAACGTGGTTTAGGCAGGTGGCGGCGGAGTAAGGAGAAAGGAAGGGGAGGAAAACTCACCTGATTTATGATCAACTGAATGGTGACAATATTGGAGCTGGTGTCCACATACTTTTGGTCATTTAGTGTATTTAGTTAATTGATCTCCGGCAGACAAGTAGAAGTGGTAGCCAATCCATTCGTTTGCTCACCGATCATAAACATTTAGCATGTGATACTGTAGCCTAAATCAAGTGTTCTGTAGCTATTTACCTGTAGTCCCGATCCCACTGAAACCTAAAATCCTGACTCCAGTTTCGCATTGCCCACCTCAACAACAGCCCCTTCACATTACACTCCATGCAGTTTGGTTTCAGAGCGAAACACTCACAGAAACAGCCAACTGCTTTCTTCTGGAAAATGTGAAGTCCAAGATGGACAAAGGGGGTGCTGTTGGGGCTGTGTTTCTGGACCTAAGGAAGGCTTTTGATACTGTTAACCATGAGATTCTCATCACAAAATTGTCAAAGTTCAACTTTTCCCCTGATGCCTTGAGATGGATGAAATCATACCTTGGCAGAACCCAGTGTGTCAGAGTGAGCAATGAGCTGTCGCCCTATCGTAGCTATGATGTTGGCATGCCCCAAGGGTCAATACTGGGGCCCCTCCTGTTCAGCCTGTACATTAATGATCTGCCTTCTGTCTATACTGGGTCTGAAGTTCAAATGTATGCAGATGATACAGTGATATATGTGCATGCAAACAACAAGTTGCACAAGAACTCACTACTGTAATGGTCCAGGTTACAAAGTGGCTCAGTGACTCGTGTTTGCATCTCAATGTGAAAAAAACTGTTTGCATGTTCTTCACAAAGAGGGCAACAGATGCTACTGAGCCAGATGTCTATGTGTCAGGGGAGAAGCTCCAGGTGGTATCCGATTCTAAGTACCTTGGCATCATACTTGATTCCAACCTCTCTTTTAAAAAGCACGTGAAAAAGGTCATTCAAATAACTAAATTCAACCTAGCTAATTTCCGATTTATACGAAATTGTTTGACTACAGAGGTAGCAAAACTGTACTTCAACTCTATGATACTCCCCCACTTAACATACTGCTTGACTAGTTGGGCCCAAGCTTGCTCTACAACATTAAAACCTATTCAGTCTGTCTACAAACAGGCTCTCAAAGTGCTTGATAGGAAGCCCAATAGCCATCATCATTGTCACATCCTTAGAAAGCATGAGCTCTTGAGTTGGGAAAATCTTGTGCAATACACCGACGCATGTCTTGTATTCAAGATCCTTAATGGCCTGGCTCCCCCTCCACTCAATATTTTTGTTAAACAGAAAACCCAGACATATGGCAGCAGATCCACAAGGTCTGCTAAATGACTTAAATGTAAATGTAATGAGAGGTGACTGTATAGTTCCCCTAAGGAAAAGCACCTTTAGTAAATCTGCATTCTCTGTGAGAGCTTCCCATGTCTGGAATACACTGCCATCAGACACACACAACTGCACCACATATCACACTTTCACAAAATGCTTGAAGACATGGCTAAAGGTCAATCAGATTTGTGAACATGGTCCCTAGCTGTGTGTTGCCGCTTTCCATGTTGTCTGTTGTCTGTAGCTTGTGAGGTGTGGAAACACTTTGTTGCTTTTATGAATTTTGTCTTGCTGCTTTTTGCTATGTTGCTCTGTCTGTATGCTATGTCTTGCTTGTTCTATGTTGCTATTGTCTATATTGTAATTGTTTTTAATAACCTGCCCAGGGACTGCGGTTGAAAATTAGCCGGCTGGCTAAAACCGGCACTTTTACTGAAACGTTGATTAATGTGCACTGTCCCTGTAAAAATAAAAATAAACTCAAACTCAAGCATGAAAATACCTAACTTTATTCTGTATTCCATAGGTTGCATTATCAAAGCACATCTCACCTATGCATGTCAAAATAATGCTATAACTTTTCCCCCGCTTCTGCGCTGTCTCGTATGGCTGCCCATGTGAGAGCTTCTGTAGAGAATGTGTGATCAACAAACGGTATAAGAGTAGATATGGATATTTTTTCAAATTTTAAACTGTTACCTTTATTTCAGCAATTTCCTCTCTTCTCCCCATTATTCATGAGTTGATCTGATATATGTATAATCATCAACTTGATTTAGCCAAGTAGGAGATATTGTCATTCTTTGAAGGTTATCTAACAAGCTAGGCAACTTTGGTCATTTGTACTTTTGTTAGACTGCCGTTACAAAGTTTGTATGACCGCTATCGCCTACTCTGGGTGTGCTCTGTGGCGGCAGGTAGCCTAGTGGTTAAGAGCATTGGGCCAGTAACTGAAAGGTCGCTGGCTCGAAATCCCAAGCTGGCTAGATGAGAAATCCTTCAGCAAATTCGCTCTGGATAAGACCGTCTGCTAAATGACTAAAATGAAAAATGCTCTGAATTCATTGAGGAACATAACGCTCTGAATTTATGATCAGCCTGTTTCTCAATTCACAAGAATGTCATAGTAATGAAAAACTTTGATAGCCTAAGTATCAGTTTAATTTACTGTGAAATCTTTACAAAGGGCCGCAACCAAGCCAACGTTGTGGTGCAACACCAATCTTATTTTGGGAGAACCCTGGCACAGTAACCATATCTTGGGTTTAAATGCTTAAATTGGCACTTCCAATTTCCTCTGTATTTCCTGGGACTCTGGATGAATATGAATAATTTCCTGTATTGAAACTTGTAAAATATTCATCCCTATTGCTGCATACCACTCACCATATTTTAAAGCATAGTTGTTGCTGCTTCATGTTATGGGTATTCTTGTAATCGTTTAGAACTGAGGAGTTTTTCATGATCAAAAATAAACTGAATGGAGCTAAGCACATGCAAAATCCTAGAGGAATACCTGGTTGTCTGCTTTCCACTAGATACTGGGAGATGAATTCACCTTTCTGCAGGACATTAACCTAAAACCAAGGCAAGATCTACACTGGAGTTGCTTACCAAGAGGACAGTGAATGTTCCTGAGAAGCCAAGTTAGCTTTGCCTGCTTGAAAATCTATGGCAAGACCTGGAAATTATTGTCTAGCAATGATCACCAACCAATGACAGATCTTGAAGAATAATGGGCAAATGTTTCACAATCCAGGTGTGGAAAGCTCTTAGAGACTTACCTAGAAAGACTCACCGCTGTAATTGGTGCCAAAGGTGATTGACTCAGGGTTGATTACTTACCTAATTAAGATGGCTTTTCTGAAAGATAAAAGCTAACATTTGTTTAAAAAAATATATTATTCCACTATGACAGAATATTTTGTGTAGATTTATAATTACATCCATTTTAATCCCACTTTCACATGTTGAAAAAGTGAATGGGTGTGAATACTTTCTGAAAGCACTATGAACAAGCTTCAGAGCTGAGGGTTTGAAACCTTCCTCTCTCGCATCGCTCTTTTTCCACAGCTGATGCTAGCTATTTAATTGGGAGTTAAAGGGGAAGCGCAGCATCGGGAGGAGACTCACTGATGCGGTTCAGACTTAAATTCGGAGCTGTCACAACAGACATTTTATGACATCTCATACTGCTCATTCCCCTCATACAGGCTCCCACAACACACCCTCTCTGTGGGCAGGGACCAATGGGGGATCAGTATTCGCCTACCAGCTCCGCCTACCGCCTGTGGAACGCAGAGGAGAGGACCCTGTCACAGCACACCCTGGTGAGAACATGCATGTTCTTACACATCGCTCTCTTGCCTCCCTCATCCACACTTCCACAACTCTGTTTTAACAGACAATGAAGCACAAATCCATTCTCCAACTCTCTCTCCAGCGAAGGAGATCCAGTTGATGCACCGTGCTCCAGTAGTGGGCATCTTGGTGTTGGACGGCCATGGTTCCCCTCTGCCTGAGCCCCTGGAGGTGGCACACGACCTGGCCCGCTCACCTGACATGCAGGGTTCACACAGCCTACTGGTCATATCAGAGGAACAGTTCAAGGTGAGAAGACACACACACACACACACACACACACATCTACCAACACTCATCAGATGATGGGACATTCTCTTCCCCCCCCAAGGGTTCATAAAGAAACACAAAATGTGTTTATCCTCCAAGACTATCATTTCTCTTTCTCCAGGTGTTCACCCTGCCTAAGGTGAGCGCCAAAATGAAGTTGAAGTTGACGGCCATTGACGGCTCACGCGTGCGCCGGGTGGGCGTGGCCTGGTTCGGCAGCACCCGCACGGACGACTACGGCGAGAGCGGCCTCACCGTCCTGACCAATCAGGGAGACCTCCACGTGGTGTCGTTGCCGGGGGTGAAATTGCAGGTCCAGTACCCCTGTATACGTAGGGAGGACGTCAGCGGCATTGCATCCTGCGTCTTCACCAAGCATGGACAGGGTAGGACGAGAGAGACACACACACACACACACAGTTTACATCTCACAAGCATTTGGCATTTCATGTATTCAGCTCTTTCATGCCATCATTTTTTCTTACTTGCACTCTTTCTCCCTCAGGTTTCTACCTGATCTCTCCGTCAGAGTTTGAGCGTTTCTCTCTGTCTGCTCGCTGTGTGGTGGAGCCCCGGTCTCTTGTGGAGGTGTCCTCCCAGCCACCCAGCACCACTCTGCCACGGGCGCTGCCAGACAGGGCCTCTGTGGAACGCAGGTAGAAACACTGTTTTTATAGCTGTATTCACCATCGACTTTGGAAGTACTGCTTTTTGGCACAATTACCTTTTCATGTTTTACTGAACAGCTGTGTCTGTCATTCCAGAAATTCCACGAGGGATGGCGCGGGTAAGATCACATGCTGTTTGTTACTGCTTTAAAGAGCTAATATAGTTATATCTATAGCTGCAAATAATACTAAAACATGCATGTGTCTATGCCTAACAGTGTTCTTCAGCAAGCGCACAGTATGAAATGCTCTGTTAGGCTGTCAACCTTTCTTTTTTTTTGCTTGTGCTGATCGGCCTGCGAACACACGATCTACACTCACTGTGTTGTCATGCTGTGTGCTTCTGTGCCCTGATTGCGTGCTGCGATGCTGTTCGTTTACAGAGAGCTCTGCTAGACGTGTGATGGAGCATGCTTTGCTGAATGACGAGAGTGAGTACCTCAGGAACCACCAGACAACCTTAACAGAACTTAACCTTAACCAACTCCCAACATTTGTGCGAGTGATCCCTGCGGGGATTGAACCCACAACCCTGACGTTGCTAGCGCTGTGCTCTTACCAACTGAGCCATATCGATATGTGTCTGCTTTGACTGTCCGGTTTGGCATCCGGACATGTAAACCCAACCAGCAGTCTTGATTGATTGTCTGCTACACAGTGAACCACAACCACCCCATTGCATGTTTTTCATGATGACCATCCCAACTCATGTCAATCATCATTGTGCATCTGTGGTCTGACGTGTGTTTTCTTACAGCTGTGCTTCAGGAGATCCAGAAGTCTCTGGAAGTAGATCAGACGTGAGTGTTCACCTCTGAAACGCAACAACAAGCTCTGTTTTTCAGTGTGTTATGCAGGGACTCATTTGTGTGTGTTTGCTACAGGACGTTCCTGGAGAATGGGACGAGTGCTCTCGCTGGAGGGAAGGTGCTAAGCAATTGAGGTGAGTTTATGACCAGTATCATCAACATTAATCTGCCGGAATATGATACATATCACGATGTTGATGGAGTTCAGGTTGCTCATTGTTGGTTCAGTCATCTCTTGTTTTGTCTTCCTCTCTTTCCCTGTTTTTCAGACTGAGCCAGTCATCCCTGTTCCTGAGACATCGTGGATCTGCCTAGTGACTCCTGCCTCGCGACTCCTGACTCCTGCCTCGCAGTCTACACAAACACTACTATTACTACCACTACTGACCACTTGGGCCCCTAGCCCCCGGAGAGACTCACCCCTGACCCCTAGCATGTGAGGCTGAACCCTGGCCCCTAACCCCAAAGACTGACTCACTGGCTTTGTCACAAATGGCACTCTATTCCCCAAGTAGGGCACTGCTTTTAACCAAAGCCCATAAAGGGGGGTTGGTGTAGTATATGAGGCACAGGGTGTCATTTGAGGCCCACCGCTATAGAGAGATGGAGGGACCACCGTCTGTGCCTAGGGACCAACCACTGTACTGTAATACCCCTGCTACGCTTGGTACCTCTACACCTGCCACACATTAGTAATGATTGTATGGTCATTCCGCTGACACGCTTATCCAAAGCCACTTACAGTTCTCACACACAAGCCATACTTGCATTAAACACACCCTACTCACTCACCCACCTCTTCCTCACGTTCCCCCCTCATCCTGACACCAGTCAGGGCATTCAGCCTTTCACCCTTGAACTCAAGCTGACCTGTGAAACTCTGATTTGTCCAGTAACAGCCTTGCTCTGCACATCCTCGCTTGCCTTAGTCTCCTAGAGAGAGACGCATATGGGGGAGGGGGAAGATATAGAGAGGAGGGGGGATGGACTTGGTTTTTTTTATTCCTTTGATTCTTTTATTTGTAATGTAATTTTACCTGTGATTTTGTAATCTTTTGTTTTGATTCTGTGTAATTATTGGAGATGTAAAATCTAGATGGATGGGAAAAACTGTACAAGGGAGCCAAGAATGTTTTTTGTTTTTTTTATGCTGACAAATCATCAAATTTATTCTGGCACTCCAAACAAGGCATTGTTTTGAGTGCGAGAGCAACATGGAGTATCTGTGGACTCAGTACTGTTAATTTTGATCCACACAAGGTGGTAGACCCACCAGCCTGGTAGCCAGACCTATTGTTGCTTTAGCCAACTCAGAAACACATCTGACTACCAGACTAGCAGTATAAGACCACTGTGCCGTAAAATGTCTCCCCAAGCTTTTGTTGCCAACTGACCTCCCTCCTTACCTCTCCTACCGTCCGCGTATTAATGTGTAATAACCAGTTATAACCTGACGTAGGTATTTGTCCTGTGTAGCACATGACGCTCCAACTTTCTATGGTGGCTTGGTTTTTAAAATGTTATAATGTAAACCCTTTTTTGAACACAGCAATGAGTAATGTTATTTAGGAATGTAATTTTAAGATATTGTAGTTAAATGTTTAATATATATGTACTATATGATTCTCTGCCTGTTAACGGTTAGGTGTGTTTTTAATGGGGGTTGGCTGCTATAGTCGGATCTTGCAACAAAATATTTTGGTACTGTTTCTTGAAATGCTGGGTATTTTAGCATTTCTGTGGTCTCTAGAATATATTTTTGTAGTGAATGATGGAGTATGAGAACCCTACTTTTTTGATTGATAACTTTCACACTACATAATGTCCTGCTGGAAAATGAATACATGTTTTTCACAAGAGTTCACGTGTCTGTCTATGAAGTTTGACATCATTCACTGCTTGATTGAACTACAGGGTTGCTGCTTCAAGCCTCGCTCTGACTGTTCCCCACTCAACCGCAACAGTCAAAATAAAGTACATCTGATGGCTATGAGCTTTGGTTATATCCTGAGCCTTGAGTTTGGTGCTGGCAGGTCAAGTGGATAAATTAGGGATCAGTTGTCATACAAGCACAGCCAAGAGTTTTAATCACCATTGTGGAGCAGGGCTTAGTTCACTTATCGCCTGGGTCACAACCGCTTTGCTGGAACTTTACCTCTGCTATTGGACCGCCCTCCAACACCAGGCAGCTCGAAACAATCTATGTTGGTGGAAAAAGGGAGAAATGTACAGTGGGGCAAAAAAGTATTTAGTCAGCCACCAATTGTGCAAGTTTTCCCACTTAAAAAGATGAGGCCTGTAATTTTCATCATAGGTAAACTTCAACTATGACAGACAAAATGAGAATTTCTTTTTTTTTTCTCCAGAAAATCATATTGTAGGATTTTTAATGATTTTATTTGCAAATTATGGTGGAAAATAAGAATTTGGTCACCTACAAACAAGCAAGATTTTTGGCTCTCACAGACCTGTAACGTCTTCTTTAAGAGGCTCCTGTCCTCCACTCGTTACCTGTCTTAATGGCACATTATCAGTATAAAAGACACCTGTCCACAACCTCAAACAGTGCCACTCCAAAATCCACTATGGCCAAGACCAAAGAGCTGTCAAAGGACATCAGAAACAAAATTGTAGACCTGCACCAGGCTGGGAAGACTGAATCTGCAATAGGTAAGCAGCTTGGTTTGAAGAAATCAAATGTGGGAGCAATTATTAGGAAATGGAAGACATACAAGACCACTGATAATCTCACTCGATCTGGGGCTCCACGCAAGATCTCACCCCGTGGGGTCAAAATGATCACAAGAATGGTGATCAAAAATCTCAGAACCACACGGGGGGACCTAGTGAATGACCTGCAGAGAGCTGGGACCAAAGTAACAAAGCCTACCATCAGTAACACACTATGCTGCCAGGGACTCAAATCCTGCAGTGCCAGACGTGTCCCCCTGTTTAAGCCAGTACATGTCCAGGCCCGTCTGAAGTTGCTAGAGAGCAGTTGGATGATGCAGAAGAAGATTGGGAGAATGTCATGAACTGTCCCCAGTCCACCTGGCCGTGCTGCTGCTCCAGTTTCAACTGTTCTACCTCATTATTCGACCATGCTGGTCATTTATGAACATTTGAACATCTTGGCCATGTTCTGTTATAATCTCCACCCGGCACAGCCGGAAGAGGACTGGCCACCCCACATATGCGCTCTAATTCTTTCTTTCTCGGAGGACCTGAGCCCTAGAACCATGCCCCAGGACTACCTGACATGATGACTCCTTGCTGTCCCCAGTCCACCTGGCCGTGCTGCTGCTCCAGTTTCAACTGTTCTACCTTATTATTATTCGACCATGCTGGTCATTTATGAACATTTGAACATCTTGGCCATGTTCTGTTATAATCTCTACCCGGCACAGCCGGAAGAGGACTGGCCACCCCACATAGCCTGGTTACTCTCTAGGTTTTGGCCTTTCCAGGGAGTTTTTCCTAACCACCGTTCTTCTACACCTGCATTGCTTGCTGTTTGGGGTTTTAGGCTGGGTTTCTGTACAGCACTTTGAGATATCAGCTGATGTACGAAGGGCTATATAAATAAATTTGATTTGATGTCATATGGTCAGATGAAACCAAAATATAACTTTTTGGTAAAAATTCAACTCGTCGTGTTTGGAGGACAAAGAATGCTGAGTTGCATCCAAAGAACACCATACTGTCACGAACCGGCTCAAAGCCCGTAACAAAGGGAGACAACTTAGAGATAAAGAGTAACAAAATATATATTTATTAACCAAAGCAACTAAGGAAAATATACAATGGTGTGTGTAATCAGTAATCAGTAGTGTAAGTGAGTGTTTTAATGAATGTGATAATGCAGGGTGTTGAAAGGTGACAATGCAAACAAACAAAAGGCCACCAAGAACCACAACACAATCTACAAAGGTGTCTGCATGGAGAGAGTCTCCTCCATGAATGTGGAAGAGGTCCATTTATTCTGGGACACACCTGGCCCAGGTGTTTCCCATGTAGCTGTCGACCCTCCCCAACTCCACCCACCGGCATCCTAATAAGGAAACAAGAACAAAGACAGAATACGGCAGACAGAGTGGAAGGGTCGTCACAATACCCACTGTGAAGCATGGGGGTGGAAACATGCTTTGGGGCTGTTTTTCTGCAAAGGGACTAGGATGACTGATCCGTGTAAAGGAAAGAATGAATGGGGCCATGTATCGTGAGATTTTGAGTGAAAACCTCCATCAGCAAGGGCATTGAAAATGAAACGTGGCTTGCTCTTTCCGCATGACAATGATCCCAAACACATTGCCCGCGCAATGAAGGAGTGGCTTCGTAAGAAGAATTTAAGGTCCTGGAGTGGCCGAGCCAGTCTCCAGATCTCAATCCCATAGAAAATCTTTGGGGGGAGTTGAAAGTCCGTGTTGCCCAGCAACAGCCCCAAAACATCACTGCTCTAGAGGAGATCTGCATGGAGGAATGGGCCAAAATACCAGCAACAGTGTGTGAAAACCCTGTGAAGACTTACAGAAAACGTTTGACATCTGCCATTGCCAACAAAGGGTATATAAGTATTGAGATTAAACTTTTGTTATTGACCAAATACTTATTTTCCACCATAATTTGCAAAGAAATTCATTAAAAATCCTACAATGTGATTTTCTGGATTTTTTTGTCCTCATTTTGTCTGTCATAGTTGAAGTGTACCATTGATGAAAATTACAGGCCTCTCATCTTTTTAAGTGGGAGAACTTGCACAATTGGTGGCTGACTAAATACTTTTTTCCCAACTGCATTTAATTTGTCTGTTCTAATGAGCCAGAAAGGCCCTTGATGATGATCTATGCCAAAATGCTCTGTTCAGAGTTTATTGTAATATTGTACACCTTCTTGTAGCCAATATATAGCCTTCACATTGTTGATACATACCTTGTCCATAATTGTAATAAAAAATTGCTTGCATAGGTTTTTATAGATAAGTTATGTAATGCTATTCAACTGGAAAGATGATGAATTTAAGGTGAAATAGAGAAGGGGGGAAAAATGGAAGGAGAGCATAGCCCTTTAATTCCAGAGCACTGATGGAATCTCTCTCTTCTGAGAAGCCACTGCTCTTTCTTTCTCTCCATCTCTCGCTCTCCCTTGTCTGTCACCACCTATTGTGAGTGTCTCCACACACCTGCTCTCACATTTCCTCTCCCTCATTCACCAGCTGCCCATATGAATAGCTGTATATCTGAATGGACTGCCAAAGACAGTTCAATTATTCAAATACTGTGTGTGTATGTTGTCTTTGTTTGGGGTTAAGTTATGTGTGTGTGTGTGCGTTTGTTGTCGTTATTGGTGGGTCAATGTGTGTGTAGGTGATACCAGTACTTGAGGACAAGCAGAAACACTTTCTGGACCCCCAGCCATGCCTGAGGATCACCCGAGAGGCCAGGTAAGCTATATCACCCTGATACATCCTCTCACTGCGCTACCCCAGCAGGGTATAACCATTTAGATTGACCTACAGATAAAACATGGTTTAGATCTCTGCAGTGTAACTTTATCCATCTGAGATCAAACATTTATAGTCACTTAGAATGTTTCATTTGTGTTTTGTTTTTCTATATGATAATGGTTAACAATAACCTTAAATTGTGTTGTGGTAGTTAGCCATAGCAAGTACTATGTTGTGTATTATAATACACTATCCACTATACTGCAAGTATGATACTACTGTTGTGATACTGTAGCTAATGGGGTTAGCAGCTAATCTGGCTCTCTAACCTAAGACTTGTGTGTCAAGTGGCCATCCAGGTGTAAAACGGCTGAAACCCTGTCCTAATGCTGACTGACTATGCTTGACAGACTCATTACTTGACCTGGTGCCCTTGCATTTATTTATTCATTGATCGATCTAAACCTTCATGTGTTAGCACCAGAGTAATTATGGTGCTAACAGGCAAGTTGAAGGTTTAACTGAAAGTAGAGACATGATAAGAACTATTTAAATGTCATTGAAATCCAAACAGTCATTTCAGGCTATATCTTATTAAAAGAAATGTATGTCTCATACATTGTTATTCATTCCTGTATTGTGTAACCTGAACGTATCTACCATATTCTTAGTAGGTATGTTCCTCTTCTGCAGGTAACCATTTTATTCAAACCAAAGATGAATAAAAGCTGATAGAGGACATCGTTCAGACATGTCACTTGTAAAAACCAAAGGTAGGACCCGTAGAGAAAATGAGAGAACCAACAGAGGAAAGAAACCGAAGGAAAAAGTAGAAAATAATTGTTCCAAACCACCACCTGCAGTGACAAATGGAAAAGAAACCGTAGACCAGAAAGAAGAGGACCATGGCAAAGGGAAGACTAAAAAGGGAGAGAGTAAAATGAAAAAGCAAGAGGAGAATGGCAAGAGAGGTAAAGAGCAGACTAAACAACAGCCGAAAGAGGAGAAAGGTAAGAAAACAGTGAATGGGAAAAGTCCGAATGGTAGATCATCCCCTCAGAAGGAGAAAAGCATGACAGTTGATGGCGATACGAATAAAGCTATCAAATCTAAACCTGGATCAAAAATACCCCCAACCAAAGGAGGGAGGGCAGACACACCTACACCTATAACAAAGCCTGTAAAAAAAAGAGGTGTCATAGGGAGTGAAACAGAGGAGACTGAGGAATCTGAGAGCGAAGGAGAGAGTTCAGTGGAGGAGAGCGAAGAGGAGGAGCTAGTTTGTATTGAGGAGACAACTGAGACAGAAGGGCTCGAGAGAGAGGCGACACAAGATAGCAGCGAAGAGGAGGTTGAGGTGTCAGACACGGAGAGAAGCACAGAGGGGCAGGTTAAGGAAGAATCAGAAAAGGAACCTCCAGTAGAGGAAGAATCAGGAAAAGAACTTCCAGTGCAAATCAGGAAACGAGGGGAACTTGAAGAGGAGCCAGTCAGTACCAGTGAGGAAGAGGAGGAAGAGGAAGAATCAGTGGCAGTGACCAGCGATGGGGGTGAATCTGAGAAGGTAACCTCAAGGAAAAGAGGGTCGCCCAAGAAAGCCACCGCTGTACCACCACTCAGTTTGACGACCAGCGCCGCTGCACCGGCAGGGTGTCTGAAATCCAAGATGTTCATGAAGAAAAAGGGCCAGGCTGAAGAGAAGGTTGACAAACCTAAGAAGGCCCAGAAACCCACGAAAGCAGAGAAGAAGAAAGCTGAGAAAGCAAAGAAAGCTGAGGAAAAGAAAGTGGAAAAAGCTGAGAAAAAGAAAGGGAAAGGGAAACAGAAAGCTACTCCAGCAGAGGAAGAAGCCCAGCCTCTGAAATATGTCTCCCTCAGCAAGGCTGACGCTGCGAAACACAAGGCCCAGATCCTGAAGCTAGCCAAACAAACAAAAACCTCCATCAAAGACAAGAATGCTTCGTCTTCCCCATTAGAGTTGCAGGAGGATGAGGCTGCCTCAACTTCATCCAAAGCCCCTAAAGGCCTATCACGGGTGATGCTATTGAAATCAAAAGGAAATGACCGCCAAGCCTGTCTGGGTGAAGGAGAACAGGAACAAGTGAAAGAAGAGCAACAAGATGGTGAAGGAGAAGCCAAACAGGGGAGCAGGAAAAACATTGGCCTGGTCCTGGGCAGAGTCAAGATGGCATCTGTTCGACAAAGGAGCAATAAAATGCTGGTCAGGCCTGGAGAGGAAGCAACTACAGCCGGGTCGACAGATCCAGTCTCAGCCAAACCCACGGACAGTCTCGTCACTTGTAGGAAAGGTGTGACGACTCTACGCCACGTCTCGGGTTGGATCAGGGGGAAGATGCCCAAGGGGTTCAACCTGAGGAGTAAACTGAAAGTAGTGACCCAGGCCATTGGCTTCTCCCGTTGGCTCCCTCTCCAAGCCATCAAACAGAGGGAGGGAGCCACTAGCTCCAAACACAGCCTGCTTAAACATCGGATGGCCATGCGTGTGGCTAGTAAGACCAGCCTGGCCAGCAAGAAGAACCGAACCTCTGGAAACGGAGCCGAAGATAAGTCTGCTGTCACCCAGAAGAGGCAAGCGGGGGAGTCTGGTGACGACCCCCACTCCACCTCCCCTCCAGCAGCCATAGTGCTTCCCAGGATGAACAAGCTGGGCATGGGAAAGGCCATAGGAATTCTACCAGCCCAGCCATCCCAGACTGCTCAGCCAGCCTCCTCCACCACCCCAGGCTCCAGCACTGCTGTGGGAGCCACCCTCGAAGCACCCAAGCCCCCCAAACCAGGAGCCAGACTGGTACTCCCAGTCAAACCGGACCTCACCCTCCTCAAGTCCATAAAGAAGCCTGTTCCTGGAGCAGCACCAGAGCCAAAGAGGACTGAAAGTACAAATGGGAGCACAGGAGCACAGAGACCCACACCGGACACCAGCAACGAGGACAGGAAAAGGGAGGCGGCACTTAAAGGCAATGAGGGTTTCAGCATCCTCCAGGCAGCCAGGGGCAAACTGGGCAACGATCAATTCAAATTGACCAAGCTATCCAAGCCTCTTACTACTGCTGCAATAGAAGTAGGACCCAGCCGTGGAGCTATAGTCTCAGACAGGGAGACAGGAGCTGGGTTTGCCGGACCCCCCACTAATGGTCCTGAGTCTGGAGAACCTGTCAGACTGACTGGAGAACCATGCAGAGTTGGGTCTAGGGTGGGGTCGTACTATGAAGAAGAGGCTGATCGAGAGGTGGCCCAGCTGATGGGAGGGGGGGGGCTTTACCCTGTCGGCCCTCTGGAGGTGCACTGGGCTGGGACGACTCGTATGAGCGGAGACCCCCAGGTATGTGGATGACCTTTTGGTAATGAATAGTTTTCTTTGTATTATAATAATATCTAACAGAAAACATTTAAAATATGTGGATAGGAGGATAGCATTTCATTTAACCAATTTACGTAAGCCTCTCGGGTATCACAATAGGACAGATGTCGCGATAGCATCACAATTATAATTGGTACACAAAACTATCATCCCCTCCCTCAACAGGACTGGCTGCGAGCGGATACCCTCCTGCCCCACCAGACAGTGGAGAAGCTGACCAAGTGGACGGTGTACGAGGATGGGAACCAGACCAGGACTGTACCGACCCACAACGGGAGAGGACCCTGGGAGTCTGAGGACCCTGCTCAGGACATGCTGGAGAGTCGCCTCAATAACACAACGGTACTGCGATTGTTCTGGCTTTATTTATTGAACTTACAGTATGTACCCGCGATGCACTGGACCAACAACTTCACAGCATGGATAACGTCATTTGGACAATGCTGTAGATTCAGGGTAAGCATCTATGAGAGCAAAACAGGCAATATAACTACTTATCCTTGTTCACTAAGCATCACACTTCCTATTCACCACTGTCAGTCTGTGTGTGTATTGACTAAAGCCTGTAAAGCAGACCTCTACTAGTTTATTTATTTTCTAGTCAGTACCAATACAATAGAGCATGGCACAAGCATACAGTGTATCAACTATCACAGTGACTCAGCCTTTCCCATGAATACAGATGTATTGGTTACCTGTGGTAGAGGGGCTCTGGGCGGGGTTATGGCACTGAGGGATATGGTTAGAGTACAATGAAAAGTGAAGGAGAAAAAAAACAGTTACTGCTTGACAAGAAATATAGCTACGGAAAGAAGGCACAGTAAGTGGGTCAGGAGAAGGATCCATTGTATGTGGTTCTGGAGGGCGACGTGTGGCTGACACGTGCCTGCTCTGGGTTCACCTTCAGGTCACGATGCCAGGGTCTGACCAGGCTGTGGAGGTGGACGAGGTGGAGGATCTATCCCAGCTTGAGTGAGTGCGAGAGAGAGAGGGCGTGCACACAGTCAGGGTGTGGGAGTAACTGATGACATGTAATCTGATTGCATTTTATTTTTTGAACTGTGGTCTTTACCTGCAAAAAATATTGTAATCAGACTAGATACTTTTGAAAAACTAGGTGAGTACTCCTAGGATAATTTATAATTCAGAGAGGATGTTTTGCGGGACAAAAGAAAATATATTAGTGCACCTTTCTGTTTTCTCAGAGACATTCAATTCAGCATTGAAAGGTGCAAGTTTAAGTTTGTTCCACCTGAGCGAATCTGACAACCAGTCAGAGACACACCAAATGTGTTTGATGGATCCTTTGTCTTCTTCTAATGCTTCTTAAGGGAAAAGTAATCCAAAAGAAAGTAGTCACGTTACCGATTTGGGGGTCATCAAAAAATGACGTTACTGATTACAGTTATGGACAGGCAACTTGTAACTGTGACGGATTACATTTAGAAGGTAACCGACACACACCTCTCTCTGTTAACTGGTGTATGTCTCCAGGGAGGTGTGTGAGAGCTCTGTTCTGCTGAATCTGAAGAAGAGGTTTCACCGGGACTCCATCTACGTATGTAACCTTTACAACTGAACATGAGGAAAAACTCAGACCGATCTCTCTCTCTCTCCATATCAACATGTGTATCTCAGCTCTACCTCTCAGCCATACCAGATAACCAGATAACCACCATCTTTCCCCTGTGTGTCCCAGACGTACATAGGTAACATGCTGCTGTCACTTAACCCCTTCAAGCCCCTTGACCTCTACACAGAGGACCTCCGACAGCAGTACCAGGGCAAGGAGCAGAAACGCAACCCTCCGTGAGTAACAGCAGAGTAACCCAGGAGTAAATTGAGAGTGAACCCTAGAATGAACCAAACCCACTGTAATGCCAGAATAACACAATTATAACTATGCTGCCAATCTGAGTGACAGCAGAGTAACACGCACAGAATAACGCCAAGGGAAATCCGCCTGTTGCTAATGTAAGTCTGTGGGTCTGTGTCTCTACTTGTGCAGCCATGTCTATGCTGTCGCCGATGCAGCCTTCAGCCAAAGCCAGAGCTCACCACAAGAGCAGTGCATCGTCATAAGGTATGTCAGAGGCACCAGTCTTTTTCTTTCTCTCTCTTTCCTATTCTCCTTCTCTCTTTGGAGGCCTGTATTGACCCATCATCTTGTCTCCGGCTATCTTTCTACAGTGGTCAGAGTGGATCAGGTAAGACTGAGGCCACCAAGCTTATAGTCCACTACCTCAGCTCCATGTACCAAGGCAGGAACAACAACCTCAGACAGCCCATGGAGGTGCTGCCGATTCTAGAGAGTTTTGGTAATGCCAAGACCATCCTCAACAACAACTCTAGTCGCTTTGGCAAATATCTTCACGTCCACGTTCTCCAGTATGTCCTCCTCTAGGAACCTCATCTCTTTCACTCTGTACAGAGACACAGTTGTGTTCAATTGGCACGGAACCGGAGGGCGTGAAAAATGTTTTTCAATCTTTTTAAATGGTCGACAGGGGTGTGGTGGTGGGGACGTCGCTGTCAAAGTACCTTCTTGAGAAGTCACGCGTTGTCTTCCAGGTGAGGTCTTCGTGTGAGACAACTGGGTGCATATTCCTCATAGCCACAGTCTGACACGTTACTCATGGGTAACCAAACTTGTACTGTCTCTGCGTCAGGCCAATGAGGAGAGGAACTACCATGTGTTCTATGAGCTGCTGGCTGGGATGAATGACTGGGACAAACAGGAGCTCTATCTGCAGGGAGCAGAGACATACTACTACCTCAACCAAGTAAGCCCCAATTAGTAGGATCAGTAGGATCAAACGAATAGAATCCGTTAGTAGAATCAAAAAACCCTGCACATCCCAGGTGTTCCCTGGACCAGCATTGAGGGAACAATCAGTCGAGCTGAATAGATGACTTCTTCCTCCCTCTCTCTGTGTCAGGGCGGGTCCTGTGAGCTGAAAGGGAAGCTGGACAAACAGGACTTCCTGTTGTTGGCCCAGTGCTTTGAGACGATTGGTCTACACGCCGACCAGATCTCCACAGTCTGGGCCATCCTCTCCTCCATACTACAGCTGGGGAATATCTGCTTCAGTTCCTACGAGGTGTGTGTGAGAGAGTGGGTAAGGGAGGGTGAGTGTATGGTGGGTGTATTCTTAGGTGAGGAGGTGTCTGTCTGTGCTCAAAGAGGATGTGAGTTGTTCAGAGTAGTATGCATGTTTGGATGTTTTTCATTCATTTGTATGTCTGATACACAGTGTATGTGAGAAACAGACAGTAGAGAAATATCTAATACTGTACGCTTGTGTGTATCTAGAGTGAGTCGTTTGAGGTGGCCCGTATCTTCAGTGAGGCAGAGGCCAGGAGAGTAGGTTCTCTCTTGCAGGTGTCTTCAGAGGCCCTACAGACTGTCATCACACACAAAGTCACGGTCAGAACAAACCCTTCGCCGTGCCTTCACCCTTCATTCTTCTTGAACTATTCATACATTAGCTGATCTACAGTGCCTTTAGAAAGTATTCGTACCCTTTGACTCATTACACATTTAGTTAGTCTGAATTCAAAATGGATTTAATGGGTTTTCTTCTCACCTATCTACACACAATACCCCACAAGGACAAAGTGAAAACATTTCCATTTATCGTAAAAGGAAATATAGAAATACAGTATCTAATTTCCAGAAGTATTCACACCCCCGAGACAATCTTTTGTAGAAGCACCTTTGGCAGTGATTACAGCTCTGAGTCTTTCTGGGTCAGTCTCTGCGCCTTCTACATCTGGATTGTGCAACATTTGCCCATTATGTTCTACATTTTTTTCAAGCTCTGCCAAATTGGTTGTTCATCATTGCTTGACAATATTTTTTGGTCGTCCCGTAGATTTTCAAGTAGATTCAAGTCAAAATTGTAACTTGGCCACTCGTAAGCAACTCCAGTGTAGATTTGGCCTTGTGTTTTAGGTTATTGTCCTGCTGAAAGGTGATTTAATCTCCCAGTGTCTGGTAAAAAGCAGACTCAACCAGGTTTTCCTCTAGGATTTTGTGCTTAGCTCCATTCAGTTAATTCTTTTTATCCTTGAAAAACGCCCCAGTCCTTAACGATTACAAGCATCACCATAACATGATGCAGCCACCACTATGCTTGAAAATATGGAGGCTGGTACTCAGTAAAGTGTTGTATTGGATTTGCCCCAAACAAAACTCTTTGTATACAGGACAAAAAAAGTTAATTGCATTGCCACATTTTTTGCAGTGTTACTTTAGTGCCTTGTTGCAAACATGAATCATGGTTTTTGAAGATTTTTATTCTGAACTGGCTTCCCTTTCTCTCTGTCAATTAGGTTGGTATTGTGGAGTAACTACAATGTCGTTGAGCCATCCTCAGTTTTCTCCTATCACAGCCATTAAACTCTGTGACAGTTTTAAAGTCACCATTTGTTTTCATTTTGACCCATCTACCAATAGGTACCCTTTGTGAGGCATTGGAAAAACCTCCTTGGTCTTTGTTGTTGAATCTGTGTCTGAAATTCACTGATCGCTTGAGGGACCTTACAGATTATTATGTGTGGGACACAGAGGTAGTCATTCAAAAAGCACGCTAAATACTTTATTGCACACAGAGCAACGTATTATGTTCATTGTTAAGCAAATGTTTACTTCTGAACTTATTTATGCTTGCCATAACTAAGGGGTTGAATACTTATTGACTCAAGACACTTCAGCTTTTCATTTTGAATTGATTTGTAAAAAAAAAAAAAATTTGGGGGGGAAAAACACAATTCCACTTTGACATTATGGGGTATTGTGTGTAGGCCAGTGGGAAAAAAAACCCCATCTCAATTGAATCCAATTTAAATTCAGGCTGTAATACAACAAAATGTGGAAAAGGTCAAGGGGCGCACATTTTTTTCTGAAGGCACTGTTCCTGTCTCTCCTCAGGAGACAACCCATGACAGGATCTACTGCCCCCTGTCTGTGGAAGGTGCCATAGAATCCAGGTACTGACTGAGCCATGCACTGCCGTGTGACTGAGCTCCTCCACCTTATATTTGGAGTTAATCAATACTATCTAGAGCAGCATAGAAAAATAATGATCTATTATCTATCCCTTTCTCCTAGAGATGCCATAGCCAAGGCCCTGTACTCTGTGTTGTTCGATTGGCTGTTGGAGCAGATCAATGATTGGCTGAGCCCTACAGAAATGGACAGCACCGTGGGGATAGTGGATATCTACGGCTTCGAGGTGAGGGGCAATGAGGACCACAGTAAATGTTTAATGGAGAATGTGCAATTTATACGAATGATAATATGCTAGATTGTGAGCTAGATTAGGGTTGGAGTGAAAACCTACAGGACTGCAGCTATCTAGAAACAGGGTTGGGCCGCCCTGTTCTATTGCATATTATATGCATTTATTAAACATATATTTACCTGTGTGTTGTAGGACCTGGGAGTGAACAGCTTTGAACAGCTGTGTATTAACTTTGCCAACGAGCAGCTGCAGCACTTTGTCAACAAGGCCGTGGTGACCCAGGAACAGGTCTGTGGGCCCGGGGTCAGAGTTCACAAGTCAAACAATCAGTAAAGTCATTGTGCTTCTTTAATAGTTAATGGGGTTGACATTCATGAATACTGATTAAAAACGGTGGCGCTTGTGCGTGCATTCGTGTGTGTGTTCTCCAGGAAGAGTACAGTACAGAGCAGATCCAGTGGTACCCCGTCCCACTGCAGGACTTCCACTCCTGTCTGGACCTCATCTCCTCCAGACCACATGGTATCCTCCGTATACTGGATGACCAGACCTGCCTACCCCAGGCCACCGACCACACCTTCCTCCAAAAGTGCCACTATCACCATGGGAACAGCCCATACTACACTAAGCCCAAGATCCCTCTGCCTGTCTTCACTGTTTATCACTACGCCGGAGCTGTCACGTACCAGGTGGTTCTAGCTTCTTAAGTGTTTAGGAACCACTGAGTTAGGACATGTTGATATGGATGGACAGAGTGATTTTTTTTCTCTTTATGTTCCTCTCTCTCCGTAGGTCCATAACTTTCTGAATAAAAACCATGATCAGTTCCGTACAGAGGTGGTTGAGCTGTTTGCTAGGAGTAGACTGAAGGTGAACTTGTCATTCCTGTAGGCTTAAGGGGAATCAATCCATCACTCACTCAATTACCCATTCAATCAATCAATCGATCTCTGTATCTCAGATGGTGTCAGGGCTGTTCCGTAAGGTGCAGGATAATTACCTGCAGCAGAGAGAGTTGGGCTGGAGGGGTAAAGGTCACAGGCAACAGCCCTCCACGGTGGCAGCACACTTCCAACAGTCCCTGACTGAGCTCACCACACGACTAGAGAGGTCAGGGTTTTTACAAAAAGGCAAAATATATTTTACTTTTGTTTGCTGAGAGAAGCAAGGCAGTGGTGGATGATCTGTGTTTTTTCCCCTTCCATCCAGGTGTAAAACCACCTTTATTCGATGTTTCAAGCCAAATTATGTCAAGGTGGGTATGCAACATTAAATGTAGCCAACTGCGCCCTTTCTAGGCCAAAAGTTACAAACCTATATGATCTCATATCCTGTCCGTCTGCCCTCAGCTTCCCGGTATCTTTGATGTGCACTATGTGTCAACCCAGCTGAGGCATGCTGGGATACTTGAGACCATCACCATCAGGAAGGAGGGATTCCCCATCCGCATCCTCTTCTCCTTCTTTATGGAGAGGTACTGGCCAAACCAACAGACGCAAACTAATATTCATTCACACGGTTTAACCACCATCCACACACATACAGTACCAACCGTACAGTATACCAGCATCTCACTGGGAGAAAGTCAAACTCGGAGCCAACCACCACTTGCTGCTTCATAGATCTCGTTGAGCTTCTCCTCAAATTATTATTATCCCTCCCGTCCCATCTCCCTCTTACCCAGGTATGGAATCCTCCTGGTGGAGCGACCAGCCACCATGTCTGATAAGGAGCAGACCGTGGCGTTGCTAAACTTTGTAGGGGCTGATGAGGGACAGTACCAGCTAGGACTAACTAAGGTACCTACGAAGCCACTGTAACGTTGTACAGTGACACTTGATCGTGTGTGTGTGTGTGTGTGTGTGTGTGTGTGTGTGTGTGTGTGTGTGTGTGTGTGTGTGTGTGTGTGTGTGTGTGTGTGTGTGTGTGTGTGTGTGTGTGTGTGTGTGTGTGTGTGTGTGTGTGTGTGTGTGTGTGTGTGTGTGTGTGTGTGTGTGTGTGTGTGTGTGTGTGTGTGTGTGTGGGGCCCTAGCA
The DNA here is from genome assembly GCF_036934945.1 of Oncorhynchus masou masou. Classification (NCBI taxonomy): domain Eukaryota; kingdom Metazoa; phylum Chordata; class Actinopteri; order Salmoniformes; family Salmonidae; genus Oncorhynchus; species Oncorhynchus masou. The sequence continues at coordinate 30,385,585 of NC_088242.1, forward strand.
AAGATTCAACATCTGCTTGCAAATGTGCATATCTCACAGGTTCTGAAGGAAATTAATAACACAACTGTTCAAGTGGTGAGAAAGTGGATATGCTTAAACACAAACGTGACGTAATAGGGCGGCAGGGTAGCCTACTGGTTAGAGTGTTGGGCTAGTAACCGAAATGATGCAGGTTCGAATCTCCGAGCTGCCAAGGTACAAATCTGTCGTTCTGCCCCCTGAACTAGGCAGTTAACCCACTGTTCCTAGGCCATCATTGAATAAGAATTTGTTCTTAACTGACTTGCCTAGTTAAATAAAGGTAAAATAAAATATAATAAACCTTCCTGAGCCAAAGAGAGGGGGGTTTGGGTGTCCCGGATTTTGAGTGGATTTACACTGCTACCAGACTGACTCGCCTGTTGAACATGCTCAACACTGACAACTCCACAGCTGCAAAATTACTAAACCTACGGAGGAGGAAGGTCCAACTGGCCACTGACACCGAGGACGACTTAATTTTCCATTGGAGGAAGGCCAATGGAAAATTGGACACTTGTGCTGTGGGCTTTGGAGTCTGGTCAGACTGGCCGGACCTCAACGCCCTGTGTAACAGGACTGGAGTGGAGCTCAGATGGACACGGAGCCAGTGACTGTGTTGTTATGTAAGACCCCTGTGTTGTTGCGGAAGCTTCTGTTCCCCTGATGGAACATCTCATCCTACATCGAGGACAACACTCCTTGGTTTCAGATGGATGCAGCTACGACAGCACTGGACCGGCCTGCGTCCCCAATCTGGACTGTGCTGCAGTACTGGACCGGCCTGCGTCCCCAATCTGGACTGTGCTGCAGTACTGGACCGGCCTGCGTCCCCAATCTGGACTGTGCTGCAGTACTGGACCGGCCTGCGTCCCCAATCTGGACTGTGCTGCAGTACTGGACCGGCCTGCGTCCCCAATCTGGACTGTGCTGCAGTACTGGACCGGCCTGCGTCCCCAATCTGGACTGTGCTGCAGTACTGGACCGGCCTGCGTCCCCAATCTGGACTGTGCTGCAGTACTAGACCGGCCTGCGTCCCCAATCTGGACTGTGTTGACCACTCGGTCTCCCATTCCATGGAGCACAATACTTTTACTGTTAAAGCTGCACGTTCTACCAACAAAATATAATCTAGCGCTCTGGTACTCTATGGTATTCTATGGTATTCTATGATATTCTACATACATAAAATTCACAAAAGCTCTGATGAAGGCTATGAGACCGATACGTAAGCTTATTAAAGATCAGTGATACTAGTGTGTGGTTTCCTCTTTCCTTCATCTTGTTCAACTGTTGCCATGCAAAGTTTGCTCAGATGTGCGAGTGCCTTTTGAATCAAATGTAATGAAGTCTGTTGCCAATGTTGTGAATGGTTGCTGTTCGTTGATAGTCGTGACCGATTTCTCGACCTGATAGCCAGCGTGGTGTGACAGGTTGTCTCACCAATAGCACATATCCATAAACATTGTTGACCCTGCTGGTCATCTATGAACGTTTGAACATCTTGGCCATGTTCTGTTATAATCTCCACTTGGCACAGCCAGAAGAGGACTGGCCACCCCTCAGAGCCTGGTTCCTCTCTAGGTTTCTTCCTAGGTTCTGGCCTTTCTAGGGAGTTTTTCCTGGCCACCGTGCTTCTGCATTGCTTGCTTTTTGGGGTTTTAGGCTGGGTTTCTGTACAGCGCTTTGTGACATCATCTGATGGTCATCTGGTTTTATAAATACATTTGATAGATTGATTGATTGTGTAAGAGGAACCTGGTTTAATGCTGATGTGTTCTCCTGTGTGCCAAATACGGCAGATTTTGTTGTGAGGGGAGGCGCTCATTTTGGAAGTTGGCTGCTCATTTGACGACTACATGGAGCAGGCCTTTGCTGACAAGCTTCTTAATTACCAGCCCCTCGTGGCACGCTCGGACAGCCTCGGGTGGAGGTGCAAGCTGCTGGCGCTGATATTTGGCCATCTTGGCCACGTACAGAGGCTTGCAGTGCGTGGCATCCAGATTGTGGGTCTGCCAAAAACTAGGGCAAAGCAATTGGCTAGATACTGCTCTGTTTCAGCTGTCGTGGGCAGCCTAGCTGTTTGGAGAAGGAGGTGCTTTCTGTACACTTGAGTGCCGTTTCAAAAGTTTGGATCCTTTTTGAATGTAAATTGGATTGGTGGATTCAAATAAAGTATTTAATGTGTGGCGTGCGTGCAGGTGTTTCTGAAGGAGGTGCTGTACCAGCGTGTGGAGGACAAGTGGAACAGCACTCAGACCTGGGCTGCGGTTACCATCCAGAGGAACATCAGAGGGTTCATCTGCAGGCGTAACTTTAGGTTCTTCAAACAGAAGGCCATTGTCATCCAGAGCCACATACGAGGACATCAGGCCAGGTATGGAGAGATTAGAGAGAGATGTGTAACAAGGGAGGAGACAGAAGAAAAACTAAAAGTCTTGAGATTGAGATTGCAGTTAGTGTGTCCACCTGAAAGTGACTGACTGGCTCCCTGTCTGTGTACAGGCAGTATTACAAGCGTCTGAGACTGTCCTTCACTCAGTTCTGGGCTGCAATGATGATCACCAGGAACACAATCAAGAGACGACAGTGGAGGGTAAGATACATGTGCCCGCACACACACACAGAGAAAATAATCAGCCTATCTATATCTGAGTCAATTAACATGTTACTTGGCAACCATATTATGTTTACAGCCTTTATAGATAGTGCAATAAATTCCTGCCTCAGTCCATTCTGTTGCACAACACCAATGGTAAAGGAACCCTATCACAGGTGGAAAGGAGGAATGTTTTTTTTCCCCTTCCCTCTCTCCCGCCCTGAAGTCATTTCTCCCTTCCCTCTCTCCCACCCTGAAGTCGTTTACCCCATCCCTCTCTCCCACCCTGAAGTCGTTTCCCCCTTCCCTCTCTCCCGCCCTGAAGTCATTTCTCCCTTCCCTCTCTCCCGCCCTGAAGTCATTTCTCCCTTCCCTCTCTCCCACCCTGAAGTCGTTTCCCCCATCCCTCTCTCCCGCCCTGAAGTCATTTCTCCCTTCCCTCTCTCCCACCCTGAAGTCGTTTCCCCCTTCCCTCTCTCCCGCCCTGAAGTCATTTCTCCCTTCCCTCTCTCCCACCCTGAAGTCGTTTCCCCCTTCCCTCTCTCCCGCCCTGAAGTCATTTCTCCCTTCCCTCTCTCCCACCCTGAAGTCGTTTCCCCCTTCCCTCTCTCCCGCCCTGAAGTCATTTCTCCCTTCCCTCTCTCCCGCCCTGAAGTCATTTCTCCCTTCCCTCTCTCCCACCCTGAAGTCGTTTCCCCCTTCCCTCTCTCCCACCCTGAAGTCATTTCTCCCTTCCCTCTCTCCCACCCTGAAGTCGTTTACCCCATCCCTCTCTCCCACCCTGAAGTCGTTTCCCCCTTCCCTCTCTCCCGCCCTGAAGTCATTTCTCCCTTCCCTCTCTCCCACCCTGAAGTCGTTTCCCCCTTCCCTCTCTCCCGCCCTGATGTCATTTCCCCCTTCCCTCTCTCCCACCCTGAAGTCGTTTCCCCCTTCCCTCTCTCCCGCCCTGATGTCATTTCCCCCTTCCCTCTCTCCCGCCCTGATGTCATTTCCCCCTTCCCTCTCTCCCGCCCTGATGTCATTTCCCCCTTCCCTCTCTCCCACCCTGAAGTCATTTCTCCCTTCCCTCTCTCCCGCCCTGAAGTCATTTCTCCCTTCCCTCTCTCCCACCCTGAAGTCGTTTCCCCCTTCCCTCTCTCCCGCCCTGAAGTCATTTCCCCCTTCCCTCTCTCCCACCCTGAAGTCGTTTACCCCATCCCTCTCTCCCGCCCTGAAGTCATTTCCCCCTTCCCTCTCTCCCACCCTGAAGTCATTACCTTCCATGTTTTGCCTGAATCCTCATTGAATGCATCTTGATGCTGTTGTTGTACCATAATATAAAACCTTACGTAGTCTACTATTGTAGTTTAATCCTATGGCCTTGGACCAGCGTGGGAGCCTGGCTGTTTTCACGTTTAACTGTGCTATATTGTTGCCTTGGTAAAGTTTTGCAAACAGTATGACTGTTGCTTTGGTACTATCTGTTGGTGTTTGTTACTCATGTTTATATTCCATGGTTAAATAAATAGCCCTGGTTCCTTTTAAGATTCAGTAGACTTTGGACTCTGAGGAGTTGACTGTGTGAGAACTTTAGTTTTGTTTAGTTTAGTATTTCTCATTGTGTTGACATAGTAACTGTTTGGAAATCCATATCTTTGTGTTTGGGGAGGGCTGAGGCATCCATAGTTCCGATCCGTAGGTTACGATAGGGGCACTTCCTGTGAGGAGAGACCCTTATAAATTCTACAAGGAATGTTCTAGTTTCCACGGCTACTAAACTAGGATGTTAAGAAGTTGGGACTGATTTTATATCTACTTGTTAATAAATATATGGGTGTGGATCCCTTCTGTTTTAAAAGAATATTACTTGACTAAGTTGTCCACTCAGCAACTTACCTGGCAAAAATGGGTGACTTTGCCCATGTAGTTACAGGAATTGTGTACTTTTGATCCTAGAACTGATCTTTGGGATGAAAGGCGTAAGTGAATTGAAGTGAATGTGTCACCAGGTAGCCTGCTGTGCCCTCAATGCGTCACTGCCAGGTAATGGGATGGAAGTAGGGTGTGGTCACCCATGTAAATATTTCAGCCCCCTCCTCCTCCTCTAATTGACCTACACTTACCATTCCCGTTCTCTCTCTGTTTCCTGTTACACACAGACACACACACAACACACACACCTCTAGCCACATACTCCTATTGTTTTTGGACTTCAACCCCTATTACTGCAATAATAGGCTGTAGCATCTCTCCTTCTGCCTGTCGGTCTGTCTTACTCTGGAGTAACTCTTACACCTCAGGATTGTTGACAGGTAGGCTCTTCTATTTAGAATTCATTATCATGTCGTTTTTTTAATACTTTGATATTAGTTTTCTTCAGCTCAAGGCTTTATTTATTATTTTCTCGAATGAAGACTGAATGAGAAGGGGGGATTTGTTAGGGAAAAGGCGAGAGAGAGAGGGTGAAGGCGAGATGGAAGGGTATACTGTTGATAATAGGTTTATAGGTTTTGCTATGTTACCATGGATGCTTTATTGGGAATTTCTATTCTTCCTCTCTTTATACACTACATATACAACAGTATGTGGACACCCCTTCAAATGAGTGAATTTAGCTATTTCAGCCACACCCGTTGCTGACAGTTGTAAAAAAAAAAAAAAAATTGAGCACACCACCATGCAGTCTCCATAGACAAACATTGGCAGTAGAAAGGCCTTCCTTTTTTTTAAGAGCTCAGTGACTTTCAATGTGGCACTGTCGTAGAATGCCAACTTTCCAACAAGTCAGTCACATTTCTGCCCTGCTAGAGCTGCCCCGGTCAACTATACGTGCTGTTGTTGTGAAGTGGAATCATCCAGCAGCAACAACAGCAGAGCCGCGAAGTAGCAGCACGCCGAGTGCTGAAGCGTGTAGCGCGTAAAAATCGTCTGTCCTCGGTTGCAACACTCTACTGAGTTCCAAACTACCTCTAGAAGCAAAGTCACCACAAGAACGGTTTGTCAGGAGCTTCATAAAATGAGTTTCCATGGCCGAGCAGCCGCACACAAGCCTAAGACACCATGCCCAATGCCAAGCGTCGGCTGGAGGGGTGTAAAGCTCGCCACCATTGGAGCAGTCGAAATGTGTTCTCTGGAGTGATGAATCACGCTTCACCATCTGGCAGTCCGACAGACGAATCTGGGTTTGGCGGATGCCAGGAGAACGCTACCTGCCCGAATGTATAGTGCCAACTGTGAAGTTTGGTGGAGGAGGAATAATGGTCTGGGGCTGTTTTTCGTGGTTTGGGCTAGGCCCCGTAGTTCCAGTGAAGGGAAATCTTAACTCTACAGCATACAATGACATACTAGACAATTCTGTGCTTCCAACTTGTGGCAACAGTTTGGGGAAGGCCCCCATGTTTCAGCGTGACAATGCCCCCGTGCACAAAGCGAGGTCCATACAGAAATGGTTTGTCGAGATCGGTGTTGAAGAACTTGACTGGCCTGCACAAAGCCCTGAGCTCAACCCCATCAAACATCTATGGGGTGAATTGGAATGCAGACTGTGAGCCAGGCCTAATCACCCAACATCAGTGCCCAACCTCACTAATGCTCTTGTGGCTGAATGGAAGAAAGTCCCCACAGTAACATCTAGCTGAAAGCCTTCCCAGAAGAGTGGAAGCTGTTATAGCAGCGAAGAGGGGACCAACTCCTCTGGGGCGGCAGCGTGACCTAGTGGCTGGAGTGTTGGACTAGTAACCGAAAGGTTGCAAGTTCAAATCCCCTAGCTGACAAGGTACAAATCTGTCGTTCTGCCCCTGAACAAGGCAGTTAACCCACTGTTCCTAGGCCGTCATTGAAAATAAGAATTTGTTCTTAACTGACTTGCCTAGTTAAATAAAGGTTTAAAAAACCTTTTGGAATGAGATGTTCGACGAGCAGGTGTCAGCACATACTTACTGCCTTGGTTTAAATTATTAATCCAAATTCTTATTTTAGTATCCTTTAGTTTCCTTATTATGTGCTGTTCATTGAATTTCTTTCATTGGGTGTTATTGTTTTATGGAAATTGGACTACGGACGCTCTTGCCAGGTGAGAGATAGAGAGGCTATTTGTCTGCACTTATCTCCCGTTACTTAATACATGTATATTGTTTAACAAGTAATGTTTAGCTTCATCAATATAATTGTCTGCATCATTTCCAATCCCCATATATGCTTTTTGTAAATATATACAGAACCAGTCAAAAGTTTGGACACAACTACTCCAGGGTTCTTATTTATTTGTACTATTTTCTACGTTGTAGCATAATAGTAAAGACATCAAAACTATGAAATAACATATGGAATCATGTAGTAACTCAGAAAGGGTTCAATAAATCGAAATATATTATATATTTGAGATTCTTCAAAGTAGCCAACCTTTGACTTGATGACAGCTTTGCACACTCTTGGCATTCTCTCAACCTGCTTCATGAGGTAGCCACCTGGAATGCATTTAGTTTAAAAGGTGTGCCTTGTTGAATTGTGGAATTCCTTTCCTTAATGTTTTCGAGCCAATCAGTTCTGTTATGACAAGGTAGGTGTGGTATACAGAAGATAGCCCTATTTGGTAAAAGACCAAGTCCATATTTTGGCAAGAACAGCTCAAATAAGCAAAGAGAAACAACAGTCCATTACTTTAAGACATGAAGGTCAGGCAATGCTCAGCATATGTGGGAACTCCTTCAAAACAGTTGGAAAAGCATTCCAGGTGAAGCTTGATGAGAGAATGCCAAGAGTGTGCAAAGCTGTCATCAAGGCTTTTTCTCCTGTTTAGCACTTTTTTGGTTACCTCATGATTCCATGTGTGTTATTTCATAGTTTTGATGTCTTCACTATTATTCTACAATGTAGAAATTAGTGAAGTTAAAGAAAAACCCTTGAATGAGTAGGCGTGTCCAAACTTGACTGGTACTGTACATTTATTTTACGATAGTTATATATATATTTTTTAATCCCATCTTTCAGCTACCCTCAGCCCCTCCCATCTATCTCTGAAGACTATACGTTTTCATTTCCATTGACCATATATTTTTAACTGTGCTGTTTCAGAAAAGTTCAGACCTATAGTATATACATTTTACGGACCCAGTATATTTTACATGAGTTATCTTGTTGTTTTTAGTCCCTTCCTTCAGCTTCACACAACCCCTCCCGTCTCTTAACACCATCCGGTTTTGGATTTCTATTTGCCATATATTTTTCAACTGTGCTGTGATGTTTCACCAAAAGTTCTGAACCTTTCTATTCTCATAGTTTCTCCAGATTGTAAATTAAAGAGAAATATTTCTGCTAAAAGTATTATTATATTATTGATTGATGATGACTTTTCAAATCACCATCATCATTGCTATTTGCAGAGTTGGCTCCAGGTAAATGTTGCAATTCTTCAGCCATTTCTGAAAACTTTTAAGCTTTGAATCCGGTGTTGTTTTGTGTATCAGCTCATAAAATATGTGCCATTTGAACTTTGTCGAATGGATGAATAGACATTACCCCCCATATTACCATAAATGGTGGATTGCAGCAAAGTAATCAAGGATTAAGATACAGCTATTGTAGTACACTATCGCTTTAAATCAGTCATCAACACAGACATAGCTGACATGTTTCATAATCTACCACCCAGCAATCACATTAGCAAGTCTCTTAACCAGGCAATTACATTCTGTGTGGGTGTGTGCTGTCTAACCCACCCACACCCATCAATACACTTCAGATCATCTACAGTTGAAGTCGGAAGTTTACATACACTTAGGTTGGAGTCATTAAAACTCGTTTTTCAACCACTCCACAGATTTCTTGTTAACAAACTATAGTTTTGGCAAGTCGGTTAGTCGGTCATCTACTTTGTGCATGACACAAGTCATGTTTCAAACAATTGTTTACAGACAGATTATTTCACTTATAATTCAGTGTACCACTGAGTTTACATACACTAAGTTGACTGGGCCTTTAAAAAGCTTGGAAAATTCCAGGAAAGGTCATGGCTTTAGAAGCTTCAAATAGGCTAATTGACAGCATTTGAATCAATTGGAGGTGTACCTGTGGATGTATTTCAAGGCCTACCTTCAAACTCAGTGCCTCTTTGCTTGACATCATGGGAAAATCAAAAGAAATCAGCCAAGACATCAGAAAAAAATTGTAGACCTCCACAAGTCTGGTTCATCCTTGGGAGCAATTTCCAAACTCCGGAAGTTACCACGTTCAACTGTACAAACAATAGTACGCAAGTATAAACACCATGGGACACACAGTCGTCATACCGCTCAGGAAGGAGATGAGTTCTGTCTCCTAGAGATGAACATACTTTGGTGTGAAAAGTGCAAATCAATCCCGGGACAACAGCAAAGGACCTTGTGAAGATGTTGGAGGAAACAGGTACAAAAGTATCTATATCCACAGTAAAACGGGTCCAATATCAACATAACCTGAAAGGTCGCTCAGCAAGGAAGAAGCCACTGCTTCAAAACTGCCATAAAAAGTCCAGTCAACAGTTTGCAACTGCACATGGGGACAAAGATCGTACTTTTTGGAGAAATATCCTCTGGTCTGATAAAACAAAAATAGAACCGTTTGGTCATAATGACCATCGTTATGTTTGGAGGAAAAAGGGGGAGGCTTACAAGCCGAAGAACACCATCCCAACCGTGAAGCATGGGGGTGGCAGCATCATGCTGTGGGGGTGCTTTGCTACAGGAGGGACTGGTGCACTTCACAAAATAGATGCCATAATGAGGAGGTAAATTATGTGGATATATTGAAGCAACATCTCAAGACATCAGTCAAGAAGTTAAAGCTTGGTCGTAAATGGGTCTTCCAAATGGACAATGACCTCAAGCATACTTCCAAAGTAGGACATACAAGTCAAGGTTTTGGAGTGGCCATCACTAAGCCCTGAACTCAATACTATAGAAATTTGTGAGCAGAAATGAAAAAGCGTGTGCCAGCAAGGAGGCCTACAAACCTGACTCAGTTACACCAGCTCTGTCAGGAGGAATGGGCCAGAATTCCTATTGAGGGAAGCTTGTGGAAGGCTACCTGAAATGTTTGACCCAAGTTAAACAATTTTAAAGGCAACGCTACCAAATACTAATTGAGAGTCTGTAAACTTCTGACCCACTGGGAATGTGATGAAAGAAATAAAAGCTGAAATAAATCAGTCTCTGCTGTTATTCTGACATTTCACATTCTTAAAATAAAAAGGTGATCCTAACTGGCCTAAGACGGAGATTTCTTTTCTAGGATTTAATATCAGGAATTGTGAAAAACTGAGTTTAAATGTATTTGGCTACGGTGTATGTAAACTTCCGACTTCAACTGTACATACATACATTCATATTGCAAGAATACACTATGATACACTTACAGTGCAGTGACATGAGGAAGCACCTTTAGCTGTATGAAGCTCAGGCTGTAAACCCATTAGATTACGGTGTGCATTCTGGACTCTGGTATCCGTGTGGCCTGTGTTATGGGCGGAGCGAAGGCAGCTGGGATATATAACAGGCTGTGTTTCTAAGAATAGGACTGGACTTTCTCTCTCTCGGTCTGTTAACCTGACAGACCTCGACATACCTGGCCTGAGCAGGTAGGACAACAACACCTGAGCACAGGTACAGGAGAAACACTTTTAGAGAAACAGTGGAAGGTTTATTCAATACTTGAGAAAGGCTGGATTTAATTGAATGGGATTAAATTAAACTTCAGATTCCTGTTTGTGTAAAGGTTTAACAGGTCTGTGATCATGTGTAGTCTGTTTGTTTCTTGTGTTATTGAAAGGAGGGGTCCTCACTCCACGTCAGTGCTCTGCATGTCCTGATTGTATGAAAACGAGTTCAGATGAGATGAGATGTAGATAGCTCAGGGCTGAACTCAGTCGAACCGGTGTGTGTGTGTGTTTGCTCTCAGGAACAAGAGAGGAACGAGAGGAGCACGGTGAAACCCACCACTGAGACTGAAGATCACACCTCCACAGGAATGGTAAGAGGTCACTACACCTGTACGAAATCTATTCCAATTAAAAGGTATTAGTAAATATAGAAATCAAAGCCATATATTTAAAAGGAGCCTCTGGTCCAATAAAGTATTCCTTCCTGATAATTCCCTGCCTTTTCCAGGATGTGGGAATGTTGGAGATCCCAGCTGAGCTGTCGGCCAGACTACGCAGCGCAGCCGGTGAGTATGAGCAGCGCTGGGATTGGTGGAGATGGGTTGAGGGTATCTGGTATTGGCAACAACAACAAAAATGATGTCCATAATAATGCTCATATTTTGATGTGTAAACACAGCAGTGGCAGGTAAAGGGTGGGCTGTTGCTGGATTGGACCCAGGACTGCCATTGTTCTCTGGGGTCTTTTCTCTGTGTGTGACTGTAGTTATGTGTCCTTGCACCAGGGCGGCAGCATGGCTCTGGGGTAACAGAGGTGGCGCCTCCACAGGTGAAAGCAGGACACACCCTCACCCTGCCCCTCGACATAGACAGCTACCCCTTCTCACGATACGCCAACGCTACGCTGAAGGATGGCTGGTGTCAGCCGCAGGGCTACTCCCTCCAGCGACCTCTGACCTATCTGGAGCCTGAAGACGCTTGCATAGCTCTGGAGATCTACAAACTGGTCAGTTCCACACACACACACACAAACGCACACACAATATCTCATCTCTTTAACCCTTGTGTCTCTCTCCAGATCCTGCGCTTTGCAGGGGACAGTGATCTGAGTGGCTGGCAGGAGCAGCTGTTGGGAAACTACATCGTGGAGCAGGGCCTTACCAGACCTCCCCTGAGGGATGAGATCCTAGCCCAGATAGCTTACACCACCTGGGGCAGGGAGTCAGAGGAGGGGTCCCTACGGGGCTGGTTGTTACTAGCCTGCTGCCTCAGTGCCTTCACCCCTTCCCCAGCCCTTGACAAATCCTTGCTCAAGTACGTAGCTTAGTGGGCAAAATCAGTTTTAAAGATGTCTTTTTTTGTCATTATTGAAAAAGTGTGTTGTGTAGGAATTGAGATTATTTTTTAAAACTTTGTAGTTTTAGCTACCATAAAAATATGTCCTCTCTTTCTCGACCATATGTGGTTAGTTGGTTTTGTCTGACATGTGCAGGTATGTAAGTCTGTGTTTCTCTGTCTCACTTGTGGACAGGTATGTGTCTGACAAGGGTCCAGGTGAATATCGTTCTCTGTGCCAGCACAAACTCCTCACCTCCCACCACCTACCCTCTCCCACCTCCCGCCTCCACCCCCCCTCCCAGCTTGAGTGGACAGCCAATCAGAGGAGAGGAAAGATGGTTCTGGACATACACACCTTCAACGGTGAGAGAAAGGGGTGTATGAGTCATCTCTGTGTCATGCTTGTCACGTTGCCTTTCTGATGTTGTGGTTCCATTTGCTCAGTGTTATCATGATATTTCACCTGGCCGCAGTGGTTGCTGTTGGCAGCACCAGGGATGTCCGTTTTATTCCCTCGCTTTCTCTCTCTTCCAGAGGAGAAGATTACAGCTGAGGTAGAGTCCTGGACCACAGGAGAGCAGCTGGCCTCGTGGCTGCTCCACTTCAGAGGGTTAGGTGAGGCTCCTCGGGGCTGGTCTGTGTCTCTGCTGGCTGATGAGGGCTGGTCTGACCTGCCTGGATGTGACTTTGTCATGGACCTGTTGGCTGGAGGAGAGACTGATACTACACTGGGGACCGCACACACACCCACTGACTACCTGTTCAACAATGAGGGAAACCGGTGAGGCCGGCGGGCACACACACAGAGATGCACGTACACATTGTACACACACACACACACACACACACACACACACACACACACACACACACACACACACACACACACACACACACACACACACACACACACACACACACACACACACACACACACACACACACACACACACACACAGGACCCCAACTTCACCCTCCCTCTCTCTCGCCATTAGGATGATAACAGATCTAGATGGGTTCATCCCCCCTGCCCCCTCCATGCAGGCCCCTGGTCTCCCCCAGCAGGAGGCCCACTGGGACGGCGGAGACTACCAGCCGTCAGAGGGTTCTCGTGGTCGTCAGATGGATGCTTATCTGGATGACCTCTTTGACCCAGTGCTGGACCAGGGACCAGGGGTCAGCACCATTCAATGTTATATCTAATAGTATGTGCTCTGTAACTGTGTATTTACCTGTGATGATCTGTTACTGGTTGGATTGTGTCTTCTGTTTCTTTGTCTTGGTTACAAGGCAAGGCTGGGGATTAGGTAACTACAGTTTTGTGGATCGTATTACTGTATGTGACGTGTAGATTGCGTAACAAAACGTTCTGCTGTTGTGTGTGTGTGTGTTTAGGACAGGGAGCGTATGGCCATTTTGAACAGGAGGATGAGAGGAGGAGGAGGGATGTATGGAGCAGGTACTGTATCTCTCACTTGCTCTGTCTCCCTCATCTCTCCGTTTCTCTCGTTATTGGGGCAATGGGTTTTCATTTTAATGTTAAATACAATACCTGTGTTGCAGGTGTCCCAATGACAATGCCAGGTTATTCTATGGGTGAGTGAGGGGAACAATGTAATAACACAAACATTCTAATCATGCTTTTAAATATTTTTCCTCAACTATGGTCAAGTCATTTATTTTTCTCTATTGTGCACTATTTTCCCACTTTTCTTCCTACAATTCCAAAATGTCCCATATTTTTTTTGTCTCCCAGGAATGCCGATGAACCCTGCCATGCAAGGCTACGGGGCTCAGATGATGCCAAGTATGATGCCATCTGCCCCCATGCCTATGATGCCAAACATGATGATGCCCCAGCCAGCTGCACCAGCCATGGACTCCCAGCAGATAGCAGCACAGCAGCAGGCTTTCATCAACCAACAGGCCCTGCTCATGGTAAGGACTGGGAGACACTGGGGAAAACTGGGAACCCACATGCCAGGGAAAACAAACCCACCGTAACTCTATCCTTGTTCAACAGTTCTTATGATATTGCCGCTTCTGTTCAAACATGACCACCTAGAGACTGCCCATCCTCTCTCTCTCTTCTCTCCTCTCCTCTCCTCTCTCTTCTCTCTCTTCTCTCCTCTCACTCTCCCATTTTAGGCCCAGCAGATGACAATGCAAGCCATGACCATGTCCCAGCAGCAGGCTCAGGAGCAGCAGCAGAGACAGCAGCAGCAGCAAAGACAGCAGCAGCAGAGACAGGAGCAGCAGCAGCAGAGACAGGAGCAGAGACGCCAGGCTAACCGAACCGTCACACCCCCCCGCGCCCCATCACCCCCACCCCCACCCCCACTCCACACAAATCCCCCCACCCCACCACCGCTACGCACACCCAGCCAGATGAAAACACAGCCACAGCACCATATACCTGAGGTGTGAGGGAGGGAGGGGTGTGACAGTATTGTTTATTTGCCGCTCTGCTTGATTAGTGTCCTTTATGTACTTAGCCAAAAATGTGTCATTTAATTACAAAAGAAACCCATTGAACAACATTAACTTGCACATAGACTCAAATGTGTATTTGTCACATGCTTCGTAAACAACAGGTGTAGACTAACAGTGAAACGCTAACTTACCTGTATCATGTTTTATGTGTACATCTGATTTTCCAGCCGGAGAGGGATGTGGACTTTGCCAGTCCAGACCAGCGTGAGTCTTTCAAGGTGAAGAGAGAGTTTTTCCAGAAGATTGGTGAGTAGAGCTGAATAAACCTTCCAGATACCTAATCAGCATCTGAGAAGCTGATGTTGAGAGTCTTGTCTTGTTTAAGACCCATCTGCCTGTGCTGTCATTCACTCTGTCAGGTTCTCAGCCCAAGCCAGCAGCCAAACCCTTAAAGCCTCGCCCTGCTCCCAGCAGCCCCCCCAAACAGACCCGGCCCCGCACCCCCTCTCCACCCCCAGCCCCCAGGACTTTGCAACCTCCCCCCTCTCCTCCTGCCAGAGACCCATACCCCCCCAGCCCCCCTGCCTCCCCGCCCCCGCCCACCACCAGCATCCGTGACATCATCAAACAATACCAGAACCGCCCCGCCAGTGACCCCAGACCCTTCGAGCCTGTCAGGTCAGTGGGACAGTGGATCCATCTAATTTCTCTCTATTGGGTCTTGTACCATCTATGTACCATGTACCATCAACTTCCTCTATGTACCATATACCATCAGCTTCCTCTATGTACCATATACCATCAACTTCCTCTATGTACCATATACCATCAACTTCCTCTATGTACCACATACCATCAACTTCTTCTATGTACCACATACCATCAACTTCCTCTGTCTTGCTCCTCTCCAGGGTTCCAGCCCGGTCATTTGTAAAGAAGAATGATCCTAAAGAGGAGGCCTTGGCAATCCTCATGAATAAAGGACCTATACAACAGCAGGTTAGAGTTTGGCTGGGGTTAACAAAGGGCCAGGAACGCAAACTAGAAATATTGATTTGGCGGACAGACTAGGAATATTGTACACAGAAGAACAGTCTTGGCAATCACTTACTGATGGGTTCATTCATAATTAAAGGCTCTAGTCCTACACTTCTCTCGCTTCCTCTCTCCTCTCATCCCCTCCAGAGAAAGTGGGCCCCTCCTCCCCCGATCCAGAGGGAGTCCCCCCTTCAGAGACAGCCTCGCCCAGCGTGGCAATCCTCTCCTCCCTCCACCAGAGGGCCTCGCTCAATCTCCAACAGCATGAAGCAGAAACAGCGCTCCCTGGCCGACCTCTTTGGCACGCAGGGTCGTTCCAAGAACCTTCCGCCTGCTCCACCCAAGTCCACCCCTCCTTATCCCCCAGCCATCTTTGAAAGCTTGCCAGACCCTCCCGCCAAGGCTGCCCCCACACTCAGTAAGTCCAACTACCTGAATGCAGGTGGAAATATACAGTAACGGTACACGTCTGTGTACACACTGCCTGTCCAGCCGTAGCCTCAGATACACGTTCATAACTCATATACTACAGTCATACCTCCATAGAGAAGTAAAGAAACTCATGTTGTTTGTTTGTCCTCCGTAGATCTGTCTGGGGAGGAGAGTGTTCGCTCCCAGCTCCACAGGTTCTCTGCCAGCGTCTACTTCTCCAACTCTGCCATGCCTGGCAAACTGTTCCTACGCAAGGAGGTGAGCTGGAGCGGCAGGTCGACGAGAACGCTGGAATCGTCTGTATTATTCTACACGTGTTGTGTGTTTAGCATTATAAGTCAGTCCTTATAATTCCCTCTGTGTTCAGGTGTTTTACCCCAGAGAGGGGTTCAACCACCCCTACATCCTCAAACTCCTTTGTGAGCAGGTCAGTACTGGTTATTTCCCCGTGGTCATTTTTCTTCACTGGCTTACACATGTCACACCGTCTATTACTATAAATCCTTTCAGATCATGAGAGACACGTACTCTGACACCTGTGTGAGGATCACCAGAGAGGATCGGAGAAAAATGAAAGACCTACTAGGTGAGTTTATTTGTCTTTTTTTTTTTTTTAACCAGGTAAGTCAGTTGGCGAGGCCAGGTTAAAAAATGAGTGTTCCCGTCCTCCATCCCGCTCTTTCCTCATGTTCTTCCCACCCCCCCTCTCTCCCCAGCCAGTTTCCACGTGGGCACCAGTATCAGCTCGCTTCAGGACGACACTATGAAGAAGAGGATAGTGATGGCTGCCAGAGACAACTGGGAAAACTACTTCACACGACTCTTCCCTGTCAAAGTGAGTTAGCTTTCTCTCTCTCTCTCTCTGACAGACAGACAGACAGGCTGACAGACAGACACACGCTCATCTCCCCTGTGTGTGTGAGGTAGGGTGGGACCAGCGGGGACACTCAGCTGTTGGGCGTGTCTCATCGTGGGATTCGACTGATGAAGGTGGCCAGAGCATCAGGCATAAACCCCAAACACCTGCGCCTGCTACGGAGCTACAGGTGTGCCTATTCTTCATCCACAACAGCGGAATTAGAGGACCTTTAGCCTTTTTGAATTATTGAGCGGGAATATACATCTAGTGTGTGTGTGTGTGCATGTCCGTATATGTTCTCCCGGTGTGTGTACCGTGTGTGCTGTGTCTTTCTCTGTGTAGCTATGCAGAACTGCTGTCGGTGGAACTGCGGTCTGCCGACATCGTGGAATTCAGTCTAAAGGGAGAGCAGCTACAGCTGCAGAGCAACAGGGCTCCACAGATCACTGCCATGGTCAGCCTGTTCCACCAAGAACTCATCAATGTAACCACCCGCCTCTTCCTCATCTTATATCGTACAAATGATTGTACACATGTGTTTTCTGGTACACTAAATCTTACTGTGTAGATAGTATCTTTGTTGTGTGTAACATCCTGTCAAACCTTCTCAGGGCTCAGATCATGTGATTGCCCTGAAGAGCTTCGTGACCGACGACAAGAGCCTGCTCAGCTTCCGCAAGGGTGACGTCATCAAACTGCTGCCCATTGACGGCCTCCAGCCAGGTGAGGTCATTACACTGACCTTTGACCTCTCCTTCTCTTTGTCTCTGTCTCTCTTTCCCCCGCTCTCTCTCTCTCGCTCTGTGTGTGTGTGTGTGTGTGTGTGTGTGTGTGTGTGTGTGAGACAGTCCTAATCCTGCTCTCTCCTTATTTCTCAGGTTGGTGTTTCGGTTCCATCGGGGGGCGCTCCGGCCTCTTCCCCATCGACGTCACTCAGCCGTCTGCCCCTCCTGACTACCACCACGTCCACCTTGACCGCCTCGACGAGAGGAGGAAGAGCATGAGAGCCCCCAAGCCGCCCGCTGCCACTAGACCCCCAGCTCCCAGGTCCACTCCCCACACTGGCTCAGCACAGCCCAGCCGAGGGAGCTCCATGCTGCGGTCAGCTCGTTCCGTCCAAGTATCGGTCCAGGGCAGTGAGATGAGTGACACCCAGGCGTTCCTGATGACAGAGTTTGCCATGAAATACTTCAGAGACACTGCCACCAGGTGAGAGGGGTAAACAAGGTTATATCCACCTGACTGGTGGTGGATATATTTTCCTGAGTGTAATAACTCTTCCATAGCGACATATACTTACCTCTCTTTCTCCTTATGTACTTTCTCTCGGACTCTCTCTTCCTCGCTCCATCTCGCGCCCTCTTTCATAACCCCCCCCCTCCTTCGTCTTTCTCCCTTTGTCTCTCTATCACAGAATGGAGGGTAAAGGTCTGCTTAATGGAGGTATAAACTTCTCAGAGGTGCTTCAGT
The DNA here is from genome assembly GCF_036934945.1 of Oncorhynchus masou masou. NCBI lineage: Eukaryota > Metazoa > Chordata > Actinopteri > Salmoniformes > Salmonidae > Oncorhynchus > Oncorhynchus masou. Next base: position 30,403,384 of record NC_088242.1, read on the forward strand.
ACACAGAGGTTCCCATTCAGGAATCCCTCATCCTGTACAATGATCCTGAGCTCAATGGCCTGGCTGTCCAGGCCTTCCTGAGTGAGTCCAAACACACACACACACACGCGCGCACACACACACGCACACCAGTGGAGGCTGCTGTGAGGAGGACGGCTCATAATAATGGCTGGATCGGAGCGAATGGAACGGTATCAAACACATGGAAACCATCTGTTTGATGTACTTGATCCCATTCCACTTATCCTCCCCGATTAAGGTGCCATCAACCTACTGTGACGCACACTATTGAAGTGTGCATTGCACCTCTTTCATCTCAATATTCCCCTTTCCCACTTATCTTTCGCTCTCTGAAGGTGTGATGCAGTTCATGGGAGACCAGCCTCTTGGGAGGCACACGTCTGAGGGAGACTGTGTCAGCTATATCTTGATGGTGAGCCTCTCCCTTTGCACACCCACAGCTCACACGCAAACACCGTCGCTCACCTTACACTCTCAATGAGGATACCAGCTGCTTGAATGGAAACATGGAGTCATGTCTGTCCCATTGTGTTTGTGTGTTCAGTTAGGGAAGGAGAAAGAGTTTCTGAGAGATGAGATTTACTGCCAGGTGATCAAACAGATCACAAACAACACACACAAGTGAGTAGCTGGCAGATTGTGTACGAACCTTTACCTGCGAGTAGTGTACAGAGGGTCAATTCTTAACTTGTGTGCGCATGCGTTATACAGAGAGAGATGTACCCGGGGTTGGCGTCTGTTGAACCTGGTAGCAGGGTTCTTCCCCTGCTCTGGCACTCTGAACCCCTACATCACATGTCATCTACAAAACATCAGCCAAGACCCCAACCACCTCTACCAAGGTACGCACACGCGCACTCTGAACACCTACTGTCACACGCCACCTACGAGACATCAGCCAAGACCAACACACCCCTACTAAGGTACAGCCCTGCACCCCTCACACATTGGCGATGCCCCAGAGGAGATCCCTTCAAACATGTGTCTGTGTCTGTTACCCCAGAGCTTTTCTGTATCTAATGCAATGATGTATGTGTCTATCCTCTATCTCAGAGCTGTCTCAAAACTGTAAGGAGAGCATGTTCGGGACTCTGATCCACGGTGGTCGCAGACACGTCCCCTCTCACGCAGAGATGGAAGCCATACTGGTAAGGCAGGGATTCCACATAAGTGTGGAAATCTTGTTATTATATAAGATAAGCGGTACAGCTGTCGCTGTGTGTCTGTTCTCTGCAGGCTGGCAGACAATCTCGTCGGTTCCCCATCAAGCTGCCAGGCGGAGTGGAGTTCATCTGTAGGATACGCAGCTTCAGCGTAAGTCAAGTCTCCTTCCCTTTACCTTTCTCCTCTTCCCCTCCTCCCTTTATTTACCATTATGATAAAGAGTGACTCTGTGTGCCCAGGTGGCTCTAGAGGTGGTGGAAGAGCTGTGTACAGAGATGGGCATCCAGGACCCGTCAGAAGTCAAGGAGTTTTCTATCCATGCCATTCGGGACAAGGGTAGGTGGACATACAGACATGCTCTATCTATTAACCCAAATGACTCCCCAAAACACTTTACCTACAATGCACAAAAAGTTTATATTAATTGTGTGACAGCAAAACTAAGGAAATCCTAGTTTTCTATGGCTCTCTTCTCTTTTCATCCCTTCCTTATCACTACCTCCCTCCTGCCTCTCTTCTTCCTCTCCTACATTAGATGGGATGGTGCGGCCTCTCCACTCAGATGAGTACCTGTTTGACTTCCTATTGGACGACGGCTCCATTGTCCTGTCCTTCCACCGCGTCATATGGACACACCGACTTCACTTCGACAACGACCTCTACCTGGAGTTCCACTTCCAACAGGTACCCGAGTAATGACCCATAGAGTTCTGTTATAACCACTGAAACCACTTTGCATTATGTCAGGCCCTGGTGACAGCCCTTCTGTCCCTGTAATGAATGAACCTCATCTGGCCCTCTCTGTCTGTTGCGTGCAGGTCCTGGGTGACTACCTGGACGGCAAACTGATGCTGCCAGGCAGTGATGCCGCTGTCGTCCAGCAGACGGCAGAGCTGGCTGTCCTGCAGCACCTGGCACAGGGCCTCACTCAAGAGCCTTCTGTGTGAGTACTACCCTTAACCCCTATACCCTAACCCCTAGCCTTTAGCCCCCGCACTCTGCAGCACCTGCCCCAGTGTCTCACTCAGCAGCTCTCACTGTGAGCCACACTGTTGTTTTCAGACCGGACATAAGCCATTATTCTCTCTGTTCAATGTTAAGTGTGATATAGTTTCTGATAGTTGTCTCTCTCTTTTGTCGCCGTCAGGCTAGAACTGAAGGGGTACCTCCCCCAACAGGAAGGGGGCAGCACCAACCTGGAGCAGATCCACACTATCTCCCTCAGAGAGATAACCGCCATGCGCTCTCTCAGCCCCCGTGACGCCAAGGCACGCTTCCTCGGTGAGGCACGCACACAATTACATTTTTTGCCTTGCTTGCTGGGAAGAATTTTGTGATAAATGTGTTTGTAGCTAGATAATGCATTATAGATACAGTATCTATACTGCTGTAGGAATAGAATTGTATTGATTGATTTGCTCTCTCTACCCTCAGAGTGCCTGAGCTCCCTGCCTCTGTTCGGTTCTAATATCTTCCTGGCTCAGAAGGTCAGCCATCGCAGCTGCCCCTCGCCCTGCCTGGTGGCTGTCAACCAAGAAGGAGTGCTGTTCTGCCATCCCAATATGCAGGTACCGCATTTACACCCAACAACACCATTTATGTAGGGAGTGACACCCCAAACATGGGAAAGGCAGGCACCGTGTTTCCCAAAATATGGGTGAAATGATCGATCTTGACTGACTATATGGATCAATGGCTTTTATAGATGTCTGCTATTGTTAATTCTTTATTATAATTGTCCTGTGTTGTTCAGGAGCGGGCATTAATGATCCCATTGGTGGAAGTGCAGTCACTGCGCTCAGTTAAACCCAAGAAAGACAAGAAGGTGCCTGGAGTGGAGATCAACTACGGCAACCCAGGACTAAAAACCATCACCATCCACCTCAAACAGGTGAAGTACAATACACAGCAGTGAACGACGGGGCCACCAACCCCCGGTTTTGTGTAGAACTAGAACAACTTGCTGAACACACCGTAGCTTTCCAGGAACAAAGGTTGGTGACCACTGGTGGAAGGGTTTGTTCTTCAGTGTCCGTAAAGTGTACGGTTACACCTCGAAAGGGACATGGTCACGATGGGCAATACACATTACACACACATGCTACCTGGGAGATAAGATTTCAAGAAGACACTTAAACCGTGCTTGGCTACTCTGTGGCATCATGCCCATAAGGGAGCACATGCTCCCTCAGATTTGTCCTGTTTCAAAAAATAAAATACAAAATACAAAATATATTGTTTCTCTGTAATATTAGTAACCTCATTAACTAGCTACCAAGAAGCCATTTCAGGCTATCAATCAAATGAGAGTATCTAGCTTTGTCTAATTATCTTAGCCAGCAATTACTAGATGTACTGAATAAGACAATCCTTTCAATATTTTACGCAGATTTTAGCAGAGATGCAGAAAAGCATATTCAGTTTCTGAAAAAGGATAACCACCAGTCAGGTGGATACAGACAGCTCAAGAGGAATGCTTAGATAAGCAGAAAAATAAACTGATTTTTTCACATAGACTTAAGCATAATGATTATGGCTCTAGATTCAGGTGTTTGAAAAATGCTAATTTATCCAATTTACAGACAGGGGGCCTAGCCCCCTCCGGACCACCCCCTAGCCACCTTCACACACTTTGTGCCCCCTCAGATTCTGAGGTGCATGACGCCCTTGGCTACGCTTGATACCTTTAGCCAAAGCAACTTCCTCAATAGTCAACTGATGGAAATGGAAATATTCTATTGAAATTGTATTCAAATGAAGTGAATTGTTCAAAGGCATGACAACACTACAGTCCAGTACTTTCATTTAGTACAGTACAGATCATTTAGTACAGTACCTTCCTTGATAAAGTGTGCATTACATTCATGTGTGTGTGCTCTGCCCTACAGGCCAAGAAGCTGTGCCACATCATTGCTGTCATCATGGAGGAGCTGGTGAGACCACCCATCAATAGCTCTATCTCCAGCCGCAACCCCTAGACACACACACACACCTGCAGTTGGATAGGAAATGAGTTCTACAACTGTCAATCATTGATTCATATACGCAATAAAAGCGAATCACTTTCCACATCTACCATTCCTTCTACTGTGTCAGTGATGCTCCAGTTGGTGATTGATTGATGAAAATGGTTGAGAAATGAATTCTATCCACTACAGGTTTAATTTTCTCAATTTCCCAACAAACACGCACTCAGTGAGGGAGCCTATTGATAAGCGGACCTGCACTGATATATATCAAAACAAATCAATGCCTTCAGATTTTTATCTAAAACATTTCCTTATTTTAAAAAAAACATCACAGCCTTTGAATACCAATGAATGTCCAAATTTGAATATTGCTTTGTACGTGTTAGGTTTCTGTGCAATATATCTTTATATAACCGATTTATCAATGTGTTTCTTTGTAGTAAATATTTTTGTAATTTAAATCAAATTATTTTGTAGATGGATGAAACTGTTCTTGTTTACTTTGTGTATAACTATTAAAAAGTATTGCTGAATAAGGCATTGTTTCAATTATGTGTGGTTGGTTTATTGTGAATGGAAAAACTGTCATAAAGAGGTACTGGTTTCCAGCTGTGTTTAATATGATAGGCCTACAAAAACACTCAGTGGTCTTGTGGTTTGATTGTATGCCTTGAGATTGGAAAGTTGGGAGTTTGTTCGCCAGCTGTCATACCAAACACTGTAAAAAATGGACCCGATGAACTTCTGCTTGGCAACTCAGAATTAAGGAGATAGACTGGAGTTAAGGCCCTACAATAGACTAGCTTCCTGTCCAGGAGGTGTACTTGTACATCAAGCTCAAAGGAGCAGGGCTACTTACTTAACTTTGCAAGGCTACTTACTTAAGTTTAGAAAACCACAAACTGTCCTTTCTCGTTCTGACTTGACTGATACAGCTGAGGAGTCCAACAGGATATTTGTAAGAATGGTGAGGACTGCAGAGAAATCATTACAAAACATGCATTACCCAAATTTAAAGTTACGGAACCTATAGTTTCCTTGTCAGTTGGTTACCTAGTGTTGCAGTTACTCTGCCTTGTACTGTGATCATCCAGCTCTGCCTTGAACTTTATGTTCTGAGACTTGTGATTGTTAGTCTTGTGAGTGTGTAGCCAATACAAGGCTGTAAACGTAATTTTGATCATTTAATTCTACTGTGTTCTATTCATCCATCAGCCTGGATGAGTTTTTTGAGGCCCTGGATGACGAGGGCCTCCATTTTTGTTAGATGTGCTGTTGTATTCCGTCCTCACTCTTAAAAAAAAAGAAGCTCATTAGTGTTTTTCTAGCAGACGTTTCTTTCACGTTTGGAAGTTTTACTTTGTAGACAATAGTTAGTCTTGACTTTTCCACATTTTGTTGTGTTACAGCCAGAATTAAAAATGGATTAAATGCACATTTTGTGTCACTGGCCTACACCCAATACCCCATAATGTCAAAGTGGAATTATTATTATTTTTTTAAACAAATTTATAGAAATGAGAAACAGAAACGTCTCGAGTCCACAAGTATTTCACCCCTTTATGTCAAGCCTAAATAAGTTCAGGAGTAAAAATGTGTTTTAGTCAAATACGTCGCATGGACTCACTCGGTGTGCAATAATAGTGTTTAACATGATTTTGGAATGACTTATCTCAGTGCCCCACGCAAATAATTATCTGTAAGGTCTCTCAGTCAAGCAGAGATTTTCAAACACAGATTCAACCACGTGTTCCTGAATGACCAAGTCATTTTTTACTTCAATCTACCTGAACATTTATGGCAAGATCTGAAAATGTTTGTCGAGCAATGATCAACAACCAATGTGACAGAGCTCAAAGAATTTTGAAAAGAACAATGGGCAAATGTTGCACAATCCAGGTGTGGAAAGTTCTTAGAGACTTACCTAGAACAAATCACAGCTGTTATTGCTGCCAAAGGCGTACCTACAAAGTATTGACTCGGGTGTAGAATACTTATGTAAATTCTGTATTGCATTTTCAATAAATTTGCTGAAATTTCTAAAAAAACATGTCCTCACTTTGTCATTATAGGGTATTGTGTAGATGGGTGATAAAACCAATCATAATCCTTTATGAATTCTGGCTGTAATAGAATTTGGAATAAGTCAAGGGGTATGAATACTTTCTGAAGGCTCTGTACATAAATCTGGATTTATTGTTTTAAGGCTTTTCATCTGTCAACCCACTACCCAGTATTACTCACCTGTAAAAAAAAAAATTACATACAGAGAGAGACTGGAGGGTAGGTGTCGTATTGATCAAATGAAGAGCTATGAGCACGGCGACGCAATCAAGGTAGAGAAAGCTGGAAGCAGAAGAGGAACTTGAATCGGATGGTGGTGGAAATGAAGATGAATGGACTTTTTGTCCGGAAGATGGGAAAGGAAATGTCTTGTGTTGATAATACCCCTTCGTATCTGGTAGGAGTACATTTTCTGGGAATGTTGGGGCCCGACTTGTTTAATCCGTTGGAAATATTCAACATGGTGGGGAAAGGTTTGGATAAAGTGAAGTTGATGAAGATCACGAGGAGTGGACTTATTTGAAATGCTTTATGTTTCTGCTGCTCAGAAAAAGAGCATGGTGGGTCTCACTCGATTTGAAGATTATGCCGTGCCGCGCTTTGGGGTACGGAGAAGGTCACCTGTCAAGGGAGTCGTTTCTGGAGTCTCAGAAGAACTTGACATGGATATACTGAAGAATACTCCTGGAGAGGCTGATGCTTGTAGGATGAATGGTTTTACTGACGGCAGGAAAGAGAACAGTTTGTCTGTACCTTTTGCTGTTTGATATGGTGTCCCTCCTGACCCGAGTGCAGATGGGATATGTGGACTATCTTGTCAGAGCTTTTGTATCCAGTCCTTTGCAGTGTCAGCGCTGTAAAATGTTTGACATGTAGTACGTGTCTGCAGAAGAAAGAAGCCACGATGTGGATGTGGGACGTGTAGGAAAGATCACTTTGAAGGAGATCCCGACTGTGTAGCACAAAATAATGGCCAAGAAGCAAAGGGTTGTAACTCTGGTGGAGAACATGAGGTGACATTCTTGGAATGCCTGAGTAGGGTATAAGAGAATGAGGTTGCTAAAATCAGGGCAGTGGTGAGTCTCCAATGCAGAGGCTGTCAACAGGATAGAAAGAATGAGTATCTTTGAAAGTCTGGTGAATCACCAGTGGACCCAGCAATTGTTCATGTGAAGAAAGTGGACTCTGTCTTTTATAGCGATGGTGGTAAATGGCACTGCGCACGCGGAAAAGAAGTCAAGAAAGATAGACATGACATCATTGCTTCTGCGGCTGAAACATTTCTGGGATTAAAAGATTTTACATCTGAAGAGCTACATGGAGTACTGTGTCGTGCGGTCCTACCCTCTCAAGCCCTAAAGCCTGAGCAGGGTAGTTGAGTTCTCGAGTGACTGAAGGAATGGGCTATTTCTTTTTTGTTCGTTTGTGTAGATTAATGTTATTTTTCCCTCCCCGTAATGGAATTACTCTTTAGAGAAATGTTTACCCTCGTCCAGTTGGTGGCGGCAAATCGCCACTAAAGGATGTGGTCCACCATAAGGCCTCAACGAAGAAGAAGTAGCTATCCTATTTCAAAATAGAACGGTTGACTTGGGCCATCGCCCCTCCCACACACGCAAATCAAAAGAGCAGGACTCCACCTATGGTAAGCCCTCCAGGAATCCCAACCTATCACAGCCGTGCTTCATCGCCTCCAACCAAAAACGCCACTCCCTCATCTGCTTTGAATATTCGCTTAGGGTTGTTGACTTGAACCGCCTGTAAATTCAGTGGATATGCTATGCTACTCGCCTCATGACATGAATATGCATAGGCATCTTGAAATAACTCCAATATAAAGTTTTTTTTTTCTC